>NC_084990.1:25303016-25313016 GCF_963691925.1 Scomber scombrus
CAGGAGAAACAGGAAGTTCAATTAAATCATAAGATGCTTACTTCCTGTTTCACCAGCTGAACTTTACTCTGAAATGTTCATGTGATGATGATGCTGCTTCCTGTTTATATTGAGCAGCAACTTTTATTTTAAGATCTGCTCTGATGACAGAGAAACACCACCCTAACACCACCCTAACATCACCTTAACACCACCCTAACATCACCCTAACATCACCCTAACACCACCCTAACATCACCCTAACATCAGACTAACACCACCCTAACACCACCCTAACATCACCCTAACACCACCCGAACACCACCCTAACATCACCCTAACATCAGACTAACACCACCCTAACATCACCCTAACACCACCCGAACACCACCCTAACACCACCCTAACATCACCCTAACACCACCCGAACACCACCCTAACATCACCCTAACATCACCCTAACATCACCCTAATATCACCCTAATATCACCTTAACACCACTCTAACATCACCCTAACACCACCCGAACACCACCCTAACATCACCCTAACATCACCCTAACACCACCCGAACACCACCCTAACATCACCCTAACATCACCCTAACATCACCCTAATATCACCTTAACACCACTCTAACATCACCCTAACACCACCCGAACACCACCCTAACACCACCCTAACATCACCCTAACACCACCCGAACACCACCCTAACATCACCCTAACATCACCCTAATATCACCCTAACACCACCCTAACATCAACCTAACACCACCCTAATATCACCCTAATATCACCTTAACACCACTCTAACATCACCCTAACACCACCCGAACACCACCCTAACACCACCCTAACATCACCCTAACACCACCCGAACACCACCCTAACATCACCCTAATATCACCCTAACACCACCCTAACATCACCCTAACACCACCCTAACATCACCCTAACATCATCCTAATATCACCCTAACACCACCTTAACACCACCCTAACATCACCCTAACATCACCCTAAAACCACCCTAACACAGGTTAATATCAGGTGTGTCCTCAGGTTATTATCAGGTGTGTTCTCAGGTTAATATCAGGTGTGTCCTCAGGTTAATATCAGGTGTGTCCTCAGGTTATTATCAGGTGTGTCCTCAGGTTAATATCAGGTGTGTCCTCAGGTTAATATCAGGTGTGTCCTCAGGTTGTCTCAGGTTAATATCAGGTGTGTCCTCAGGTTAATATCAGGTGTGTCCTCAGGTTGTCTCAGGTTAATATCAGGTGTGTCCTCAGGTTAATATCAGGTATGTCCTCAGGTTAATACCAGGTATGTCCTCATGGTTAATATCAGGTATGTCCTCATGGTTAATATCAGGTATGTCCTCATGGTTAATATCAGGTGTGTCCTCAGGTTAATATCAGGTATGTCCTCATGGTTAATATCAGGTATGTCCTCATGGTTAATATCAGGTGTGTCCTCAGGTTAATATCAGGTGTGTCCTCAGGTTGTCTCAGGTTAATATCAGGTGTGTCCTCAGGTTGTCTCAGGTTAATATCAGGTGTGTCCTCTGGTTAATATCAGGTATGTCCTCAGGTTAATACCAGGTATGTCCTCATGGTTAATATCAGGTATGTCCTCATGGTTAATATCAGGTATGTCCTCATGGTTAATATCAGATATGTCCTCATGGTTAATATCAGGTGTGTCCTCAGGTTGTCTCAGGTTAATATCAAGTGTGTCCTCAGGTTGTCTCAGGTTAATATCAGGTGTGTCCTCAGGTTAATATCAGGTGTGTCCTCAGGTTGTCTCAGGTTAATATCAGGTGTGTCCTCAGGTTAATATCAGGTGTGTCCTCAGGTTAATATCAGGTGTGTTCTCAGGTTGTCTCAGGTTAATATCAGGTGTGTCCTCAGGTTAATATCAGGTGTGTCCTCAGGTTGTCTCAGGTTAATATCAGGTGTGTCCTCAGGTTAATATCAGGTATGTCCTCAGGTTAATACCAGGTATGTCCTCATGGTTAATATCAGGTATGTCCTCAGGTTAATACCAGGTATGTCCTCATGGTTAATACCAGGTATGTCCTCAGGTTGTCTCAGGTTAATATCAGGTGTGTCCTCAGGTTGTCTCAGGTTAATATCAGGTGTGTCCTCAGGTTAATATCAGGTGTGTCCTCAGGTTGTCTCAGGTTAATATCAGGTGTGTCCTCAGGTTAATATCAGGTATGTCCTCATGGTTAATATCAGGTGTGTCCTCAGGTTAATATCAGGTGTGTCCTCATGGTTAATATCAGGTGTGTCCTCAGGTTAATATCAGGTGTGTCCTCAGGTTGTCTCAGGTTAATATCAGGTGTGTCCTCAGGTCCCCGCCCCGCTGTGCTCCTGCAGCATGGTCTCCTGGCAGCAGGCAGTAACTGGGTGACCAACCCTCCTAACAGCAGTCTTGGTTACGTTCTGGCCAACGCTGGATACGACGTCTGGCTGGGAAACAGCCGAGGGAACACCTGGTCCAGGAGACACCAGAACCTGAAGCCGGACCAGGAGGACTTCTGGAGGTTCAGGTACAGTCCTCCACAGGACGCCATCACCATGGTTACAGGACACAATCACCATGGTTACAGGACACCATCACCATGGTCACATACTGAATGGATGTTTGATTGTTGTTGATCACAGAGAAGGAAGAGTTCAATGAGAGAATAATAAAAAACTCTGTCTCTCTCTCTGTCTGTCTCTCTCTCTCTCTCTGTCTCTCTCTCTCTCTCTCTCTCTCTGTCTCTCTGTATCTCAGTCATGATGAGATGGCTCTGAAGGATCTACCAGCTGTAGTAAACCACATCCTGAAGCAGACGGGACAGGAACAGATCTTCTATATCGGACACTCACAGGGGACGACTATAGGTACCACCTTCATCTTCCTCTTCCTATTCATCATCTTCATCTTCCTCTTCCTCGTCTTCATCATCATGTCTCTGATTTCCCAGCGTTCATGGCGTTCTCCAAACTGCCAGAATTGGCCAATAAGATCAAGCTGTTCATTGGATTGGCTCCCGTGGCAACCGTAGCGTTCACCAGCAGTCCAATGACCAAGCTGTCTGTCCTTCCTGACTTCCTCATCTGGGTCAGAACACACACACACACAGACACACACACACACACACACACACACACACTCTCTCACACACACACACACACACACACACACACACACACACACACACACACACATATTTGTTGAGTATTGATGATTTATTGATTATTGATGATTTATTGAAGACGGTGTTCTCCCTCAGGACCTGTTTGGTAAGCGGGACTTCCTGCCTCAGAGTCACATGATCGAGTGGTTTGCGGAGCACGTGTGTGGGAAGACGCTGCTCAGCGAGTTGTGTGGAAACCTGTTCTTCGTCCTCTGTGGCTTCAACGAGAAAAACCTCAACATGGTCCGTATCACAGTTATTGATCCAGAGATAGAACTGATCGGTTCATTGATGTGTGTTTGGGGGGCAGATTGAATGACATCAGTGTAACCGTGGAAATGGAGTTTGTGGAGATGGATGATGTCACCGAGGGGGGAGGAGGGGGGGATGCCGTGGTTACTTTAATTCCTGTAGTCACTGTGGTTACCGTGGTTCCTGTAGTTACCGTGGTTACTGTAATTCCTGTAGTCACTGTGGTTACTGGGGTTCCTGTGGTTACCATGGTAACTGTGGTTACGTGGTTCCTGTGGTTACCGTGGTTCCTGTGGTAATCGTGGTTATTGTGGTTCCTGTTGTTACCGTGGTTCCTGTGGTTACCATGGTAACTGTGGTTACGTGGTTCCTGTGGTTACTGTGGTTCCTGTGGTTACCGTGGTTCCTGTGGTTACCGTGGTTACTGTGGTTACCATGGTTACTGTGATTACCGTGGTTCCTGTAGTTACTGTGGTTACCGTGGTTACCGTGGTTACTGTGGTTCCTGTGGTTACCATGGTTCCTGTGGTTACCGTGGTTCCTGTGGTAACCGTGGTTATTGTGGTTACTGTGGTTACCGTGGTAATTGTGGTTACCATGGTTCCCTTAGTTGCTGTGGTTACTGTGGTATTCAGGTGCAGTGTTTACTTTGATGTATTTCCTGTCTCAGACTCGGACCCCGGTCTACACCACTCACTGTCCTGCTGGAACCTCTGTACAGAACATGGTGCACTGGGCTCAGGTGATCAATATATTCATTATTACTGATCAATAAGGAGCAATATATTCATTATTACTGTTGTTGTTATTATTATTATTACTGTAATTGTTATTATCACTGCTTCAGGCCGTTCATGGAGGGAAACTGATGGCCTTTGATTTTGGAGCCGCAGGAAACATGAAGCACTACAACCAGGTGAGCCAATCACTGATCACCGATCAATCACTGATCACCGATCAATCACTGATTACTGATCAATCACTGATCACCGATCAATCACTGATTACTGATCAATCAGTGTAGACTATTGAGCTGATGCTAAGCTAACTGTTGACTTCCTGTCCGTCCTCAGTCCTCTCCCCCTGAGTATCGCATCCAGGACATGAAAGTTCCCACCGCTCTGTTTTCAGGGGGACGGGATACGCTGGCGGACCCTAAAGACGTGGCGGTGCTCCTCACTCAGGTAAGCGCTCTGAACTAAAGGTCAAAGGTCACTGAGACACAAACAGCCTCAGCTTTACTTCGTGCTGAGTGCTAGCTAGCTAATGTTAGCAGGAAACAGTTACAGAAGTAATCAGATTACATTACTGCTAAGCTAACAGCTGCTAACAGGCTCAGAAATTAATATGATGCTCACCTGTCTGTCTGTCTCTACCTGTCTGTTTGTCTCCACCTGTCTGTCTGTCTCCACCTGTCTGTCTGTCTCCACCTGCCTGTCTGTCTACCTGTCTGTCTCCACCTGTCTGTCTGTCTCTACCTGTCTGTCTGTCTCTACCTGTCTGTCTGTCTACCTGTCTGTCTGTCTCTACCTGTCTGTCTGTCTACCTGTCTGTCTGTCTCCACCTGTCTGTCTGTCTCTACCTGTCTGTCTGTCTACCTGTCTGTCTGTCTCCACCTGCCTGTCTGTCTACCTGTCTGTCTCCACCTGTCTGTCTGTCTCCACCTGTCTGTCTGTCTCTACCTGTCTGTCTGTCTCCACCTGCCTGTCTGTCTACCTGTCTGTCTCCACCTGTCTGTCTGTCTACCTGTCTGTCTCCACCTGCCTGTCTGTCTACCTGTCTGTCTGTCTACCTGTCTGTCTGCAGGTGTCTAACCTGGTCTTCCATCGTCACATTGAGAAGTGGGAACATCTGGACTTTATTTGGGGTCTTGATGCTCCTGATCAGATGTTTCCTTTCATCCTGAAGCTGCTGCAGGAGCGTCGCTGAGGACTCATCATGTTTACAATGTTTTAATCATGTTTTTATAATGTTTTTATGACATTTTAATGACACTGTATGTAACATGAATCAGTGTTTCTTGTTGTCGTGTCCTGTTGTCTCTGACCCGTCCGTCCGTTTATAACTGAAACGCCTGAAACTGCAAATAAGATCAATTATTACTGAATCTGTTATTAATCTTTAATCCATGAAGCTGTTGAACTTATACAACTTTAATTAAGCAGAATAAATGTGAAGCATCCAGAATGTTTGAGTCCATATCAGCCTCATGTAAAAATATAAACAGTACATATTCTTTACGTTATATTTTCTATGTTAGCTGAAGCTGCTGTTAACTTTGATTCAATGAGAGACCAATCATGTTCTGGGGGCTAAATGTTTTTACTGATTGTGATTTTAAATGATTTCTGATATAAATAAATCAATAAATCTGATTACAAACAACATTTACATGTTTTATTAATAAAGTTTTACTTGTTTTTTTTTACTGAAATAAAGAAAAATTTGATGTGACCCATAAAGACGATCTTTTAGGTCTACAAGCGTACAAAACAATCGTAACAGAATAAACGTAAAAACAAACGTAACAGAATAAACGTAAAAACAATCGTAACAATAAATGTAACAAGCGTTCATATTTTATCATCAGTTTTTTATAAGTGCGTCATGAAGTCTGGAAAACAAAAAAAACAGTCGAAACTAAAGTGACTTCCTGTCTCTCAGCCAATCACTGGGCCTTATTCAGCAGACGGACGATCTTCTTGAACTTCAGTCTGGAGGCGATGTCGAGCGCCGTTTCTCCGTCCTGCAACACATGAATCATACGTACGTTATTCTGGATCGTACGTACGTTATTCTGGATCATACGTACGTTATTCCGATCATACGTACGTTATTCTGGATCATACGTACGTTATTCCGATCACACGTACGTTATTCTGGATCGTACGTACGTTATTCCGATCACACGTACGTTATTCTGGATCGTACGTACGTTATTCCGATCACACGTACGTTATTCTGGATCGTACGTACGTTATTCCGATCACACGTACGTTATTCCGATCATACGTACGTTATTCTGATCGTACGTACGTTATTCTGGATCGTACGTACGTTATTCCGATCGTACGTACGTTATTCTGGATCGTACGTACGTTATTCCGATCATACGTACGTTATTCTGATCGTACGTACGTTATTCTGGATCATACGTACGTTATTCTGATCATACGTACGTTATTCCGATCACACGTACGTTATTCCGATCAAACGTACGTTATTCTGATCATACGTACGTTATTCCGATCACACGTACGTTATTCCGATCATACGTACGTTATTCCGATCATACGTACGTTATTCCGATCACACGTACGTTATTCCGATCAAACGTACGTTATTCTGATCATACGTACGTTATTCCGATCACACGTACGTTATTCCGATCACACGTACGTTATTCTGGATCGTACGTACGTTATTCCGATCACACGTACGTTATTCTGGATCGTACGTACGTTATTCCGATCACACGTACGTTATTCTGGATCGTACGTACGTTATTCCGATCGCACGTACGTTATTCCGATCATACGTACGTTATTCTGATCGTACGTACGTTATTCTGGATCGTACGTACGTTATTCCGATCGTACGTACGTTATTCTGGATCATACGTACGTTATTCCGATCACACGTACGTTATTCCGATCACACGTACGTTATTCCGATCATACGTACGTTATTCCGATCACACGTACGTTATTCCGATCATACGTACGTTATTCCGATCATACGTACGTTATTCCGATCACACGTACGTTATTCCGATCAAACGTACGTTATTCTGATCATACGTACGTTATTCCGATCACACGTACGTTATTCCGATCACATGTACGTTATTCTGGATCATACGTCGTTATTCTGATCATACGTACGTTATTCGGTACCACACGTACGTTATTATGATCGTACATACATTATTCTGGATCATACGTACGTTATTATGATCGTACATACATTATTCTGGATCATACGTACGTTATTATGATCGTACATACATTATTATGATCGTACATACATTATTCTGGATCATACGTACGTTATTATGATCGTACATACATTATTCTGGATCATACGTACGTTATTCCGATCATACGTACGTTATTCGGTACCACACGTACGTTATTATGATCGTACATACATTATTCTGGATCATACGTACGTTATTCTGGACGTTAGCGTCGGCACTTTGGCGCAGCAGCAGAGGAACCAGGCGATGACTTCCTCTCTGACACACGTAATGAAGAGCCGTGTTTCCTTTCTGCAACACAAACAGGAAGAGGAAACTAAAGCTGCTCATTTCCTGTCAGACTTTCATGTTTTTGTCAATAACCGTTACTTTAGTCTGATCAATAATTAAAAATAATCAAACTTTAACTAAAAACACTCAGAAATCATCAGAGAGTTTTTCTGTTGACTCCAAAAGACTGAAAGTAAAATATGAATTTAACTGTGATGCTTTAAACATCTTTATTATATTATAACATGCTGCGTGTTTATACATCTTTATAATATTATAACATGCTGTGTGTTTATACATCTTTATAATATAATAACATGCTGTGTGTTTATACATCTTTATAATATTATAACATGCTGTGTGTTTATACATCTTTATAATATTATAACATGCTGCGTGTTTATACATCTTTATAATATTATAACATGCTGCATGTTTATACATCTTTATAATATTGTATATAAAATATAGATATATAACCTGTAGAAGTTATAAAACATGTTTACTTTACTTTGGGCTCTACTGCCCCCTTCAGGTGGAGCACTGTGATTGGCTAAAAGACATCCAGTGTGAGAACTACTGCAGAGTTCCCTGCTGTGATCTCACCTGTCACCTGCATGTTTTATGTATGCTGTCATAAATACATGTTGATGATGTCATATGATGATGTCAGAGTGTTTGTGACTCACGTAGTCGACGGCATCGACGCTGACGCTGCTGCTCAGCAGCTCGTCCATCACTGCCTGATGCTCCCTCTGCTTCTGTAACTACACACACACACACACACACACACACACAGACACACACACACAGACACACACACATACACACACACACACAGACACACACATACACACACACACACACAGACATACACACACAGACACACACACATACACACACACACACACACACACAGACATACACACACATACACACACATACACACACACACACACACACACAGACATACACAGACATACACACACATACACACACACACACACACTTCAGTTTGCTGTGATGTCATCCTGAAAGCTGATTGGCTGTGAGGTGTGTGTGTAGTTGTGTACCATGAGGAAGTATCCCAGCAGCAGGATGGGCATCAACACACAGATCATCAGATAATCCAACGCAGAGAACGTCCTCCTGGAGACATAATGGAGACATGTCCTCTGCTTCTGAGAGACAGACAGGTAGAGACAGACAGGTAGAGACAGACAGGTAGAGACAGACAGGTAGAGACAGACAGGTAGAGACAGACAGGTGAGAGACACACAGGTAGAGACAGACAGGTGAGACACACACAGGTAGAGACAGACAGGTGAGAGACACACAGGTGAGAGACAGACAGGTGAGAGACACACAGGTAAAGACAGACAGACAGACAGACAGACAGACAGACAGACAGGTGAGAGAGAGAACAGAAACATGATGACATCATCAGGTGAAAGCACCTTATTGGTCAGGTGGACGTCGGCCCCGTTGTCCAGCAGGTAGTGGACCACTCTCTTGTTGCCGTGGCGACAGGCGGCGATGAGAGGCGTGTCCCCGGTGGTGTCCTCCTGCACGTTCAGGAGCTTCGGGTCGTTCTTCAAATGCTCATAAAGCCGATGGACATCTGAGTCATAGGCTGCCTGACACACCGGCTACACACACACACACACACACACACACACACACACACACACAGAGACACACACACACACACACACACATACAGAGACACACACACACACACACACACACACACACACACACACACACACACATACAGAGACACACACACACACACACACACACACACACACACACGCACACATACAGAGACACAGACACACACACACACACACACACACACACACACATAAAACGTGATTTGATGCTGACACTATAAATATAACTATAACATATTAAACTGGTTCTAACTGCAGTAGATGGAGGAATCAACACTACAACTATAACAAATCACTGACAGCCAATCAGAATCCTTCCTATAAACCGTACAGCAGCCTGACAGCCAATCAGAATCCTTCCTATAAACCGTACAGCAGCCTGACAGCCAATCAGAATCCTTCCTATAAACCGTACAGCAGCCTGACAGCCAATCAGAATCCTTCCTATAAACCGTACAGCAGCCTGACAGCCAATCAGAATCCTTCCTTTAAACCATACAGCAGCCCGACAGCCAATCAGAATCCTTCCTATAAACCGTACAGCAGCCTGACAGCCAATCAGAATCCTTCCTATAAACCGTACAGCAGCCTGACAGCCAATCAGAATCCTTCCTATAAACCGTACAGCAGCCCGACAGCCAATCAGAATCCTTC
>NC_084990.1:25315516-25325516 GCF_963691925.1 Scomber scombrus
TATTATTATTATTCATCCTTAATTATTAATGTTCCCTTAATTTACCCATAAACACCTGTAATGTTCCCTTCATTTACCCATAAACACCTGTAATGTTCCCTTAATTTACCCTATAAACACCTGTAATGTTCCCTTCATTTACCCATAAACACCTGTAATGTTCCCTTCATTTACCCCATAAACACCTGTAATGTTCCCTTCATTTACCTATAAACACCTGTAATGTTCCCTTCATTTACCTATAAACACCTGTAATGTTCCCTTCATTTACCCCATAAACACCTGTAATGTTCCCTTCATTTACCCATAAACACCTGTAATGTTCCCTTCATTTACCTATAAACACCTGTAATGTTCCCTTCATTTACCCATAAACACCTGTAATGTTCCCT
The DNA here is from genome assembly GCF_963691925.1 of Scomber scombrus. Taxonomy (NCBI): domain Eukaryota; kingdom Metazoa; phylum Chordata; class Actinopteri; order Scombriformes; family Scombridae; genus Scomber; species Scomber scombrus. The sequence goes on from NC_084990.1 coordinate 25,315,909, forward strand.
TCATTTACCCATAAACACCTGTAATGTTCCCTTCATTTACCTATAAACACCTGTAATGTTCCCTTCATTTACCCATAAACACCTGTAATGTTCCCTTCATTTACCCATAAACACCTGTAATGTTCCCTTCATTTACCTATAAACACCTGTAATGTTCCCTTCATTTACCCATAAACACCTGTAATGTTCCCTTAATTTACCCATAAACACCTGTAATGTTCCCTTCATTTACCCATAAACACCTGTAATGTTCCCTTCATTTACCCATAAACACCTGTAATGTTCCCTTAATTTACCCTATAAACACCTGTAATGTTCCCTTCATTTACCCATAAACACCTGTAATGTTCCCTTCATTTACCCCATAAACACCTGTAATGTTCCCTTCATTTACCTATAAACACCTGTAATGTTCCCTTCATTTACCTATAAACACCTGTAATGTTCCCTTCATTTACCCATAAACACCTGTAATGTTCCCTTCATTACCTATAAACACCTGTAATGTTCCCTTCATTTACCCTATAAACACCTGTAATGTTCCCTTCATTTACCATAAACACCTGTAATGTTCCCTTCATTTACCTATAAACACCTGTAATGTTCCCTTCATTTACCCATAAACACCTGTAATGTTCCCTTCATTTACCCTATAAACACCTGTAATGTTCCCTTCATTTACCCATAAACACCTGTAATGTTCCCTTCATTTACCTATAAACACCTGTAATGTTCCCTTCATTTACCCATAAACACCTGTAATGTTCCCTTCATTTACCCATAAACACCTGTAATGTTCCCTTCATTTACCTATAAACACCTGTAATGTTCCCTTCATTTACCCATAAACACCTGTAATGTTCCCTTCATTTACCCTATAAACACCTGTAATGTTCCTTCATTTACCTATAAACACCTGTAATGTTCCCTTCATTTACCCATAAACACCTGTAATGTTCCCTTCATTTACCTATAAACACCTTAATGTTCCCTTCATTTACCCATAAACACCTGTAATGTTCCCTTCATTTACCTATAAACACCTGTAATGTTCCCTTCATTTACCCATAAACACCTGTAATGTTCCCTTCATTTACCCATAAACACCTGTAATGTTCCCTTCATTTACCCATAAACACCTGTAATGTTCCCTTCATTTACCCATAAACACCTGTAATGTTCCCTTCATTTACCTATAAACACCTGTAATGTTCCCTTCATTTACCCATAAACACCTGTAATGTTCCCTTCATTTACCCATAAACACCTGTAATGTTCCCTTCATTTACCTATAAACACCTGTAATGTTCCCTTCATTTACCTATAAACACCTGTAATGTTCCCTTCATTTACCCATAAACACCTGTAATGTTCCCTTCATTTACCTATAAACACCTGTAATGAACACACCTTCCTGAAAGCCTGAGGGGGGGGGGGGGGTATTGTAGACTAATGATGTAAAAAGTAAAACCAGTCACACTAAAATTACATAAAGCACTGTTTTGTGTAATTTTGTTTGTGTGTTTTTATCAGAACTGTTTCTATTGGTCAGACTTTATTTTTGCATTTTTAGTTTTGCTGCTGTTTCCATGGTGACAGATGCAGCTGTTTCCACGGTGACAAATGCAGCTGTTTCCACGGTGACAGATACTGCTGTTTCCATGGTGACAGATGCAGCTGTTTCTACGGTGACAGATGCTGCTGTTTTCATGGTGACAGATGCTGCTGTTTCCATGGTGACAGATGCAGCTGTTTCCACGGTGACAAATGCAGCTGTTTCCACGGTGACAGATACTGCTGTTTCCATGGTGACAAATGCAGCTGTTTCTACGGTGACAGATGCTGCTGTTTCCATGGTGACAGATGCTGCTGTTTCCATGGTGACAGATGCAGCTGTTTCCACGGTGACAAATGCAGCTGTTTCCACGGTGACAGATGCTGCTGTTTCCATGGTGACAAATGCAGCTGTTTCCACGGTGACAGATGCTGCTGTTTCCATGGTGACAAATGCAGCTGTTTCCACGGTGACAGATGCTGCTGTTTCCATGGTGACAGATGCAGCTGTTTCCATGGTGACAGCGGGTGTAGCAGACCGTGAGGAGTGGGAGATCTGTCTGATTCTCTTCTTCTCTGTTATTGAAGTGGATGAGTCACTGGATGGTTATTTACCGGTTGCCGTGGTAACCACAGACACATTTTGAAGGCCAAGGGGGTTAATAAACTAACATTATGACAGGAGAAGAAGAACTGTAAATGTGTTTGTGTCTCTGCAGTGAAGCATCATGGGAGCCAGCAGATGGACAAGACGAGCGTGGGACGAGCTGTGACACACACACTCACACACACACACACACACACACACAGACACACACACACACCCAGATACACACACACAGATACACACAGATACACACAGATACACACAGATACACACTCACACACATAATGGAACAAGGCTTCAGTTTACACACGCTGGTGAGTGTACTCTGTGTGTATCTGTGTGTGTGTGTGCGTGTGCGAGTGCGTGTGCGTGTGCGTGTGAGTGTGAGTGTGAGTGTGTGTGTGTGTGTGTGTGTGTGTGTGTGTGTGTGTTTGAGTGTGTGTGTGTGTGTGTGTGCGTGTGCGAGTGCGTGTGCGTGTGCGTGTGAGTGTGAGTGTGTGTGTGTGTGTGTGTGTGTGTATGTGTGTGTGTGTATGTGTGTTTGAGTGTGTGTGTGTGTGTGTGTGTGTGTGTGTGAACCGTCCCACAGGTCTCAGCCTATAGGGGGCGACAGTGTGACCTGTGTTTTTGCTCCTACAGAAGAAGCTGGCGGCGGAGCCGGACTACACGGACGTTTCTCTGACGGCGGCGGAGCGAGTGCGAGCGCTGGGGAAGCTGGGAAACAGCGTGGACATTAACGAGGACGTGGAACCACGACGGTACCTGCGGTCCGGAGTAGAGATGGAACGCATGGCCAACGTTTACCTGGAGGAGGGAAGCCTGGAGAACGCCTACGTCCTCTACACCAAGTTCATCACGTGAGTCACACCTGAGTGACATCATAATTACACCTGAGTGACATCATAATTACACCTGAGTGACATCATAATTACACCTGAGTGACATCACATACACCAGAATGACATCATAATAACACCTGAATGACATCAAAATTACACCTGAGTGACATCACAATTACACCTGAATGACATCATAATTACACCTGAGTGACATCATAATTGCACCTGAGTGAGTCATAATTACACCTGAGTGACATCATAATTACACCTGAGTGACATCACATACACCTGAGTGACATCATAATTACACCTGAGTGACATCACATACACCTGAGTGACATCATAATTACACCTGAGTGACATCACATACACCTGAATGACATCATAATTACACCTGAATGACATCATAATTACACCTGAGTGACATCACTGCTCTCAGTCTGTTTGTAGAGAAGCTTCCGGCTCACAGAGATTATCAGCAGTGCAGCGTTCCAGAGAAGCAGCTCATCATGAAGGTGATTATTGATTATTGATTATTACTAATGTCTCTGTTGGAAGTATCAGTACTAGTAAAAGTAATGTTTGTATTGCAGTATTAATGTGTACTCTCTGTAGTGTTTGTAGTATTAATGTGTACTCTCTGTAGTGTTTGTAGTATTAATGTGTACTCTCTGTAGTGTTTGTAGTATTAATGTGTACTCTCTGTAGTGTTTGTAGTATTAATGTGTACTCTCTGTAGTGTTTGTAGTATTAATGTGTACTCTCTGTAGTGTTTGTAGTATTTTTTGCAGTATTAATGTGTACTCTCTGTAGTGTTTGTAGTATTTTTTGCAGTATTAATGTGTACTCTCTGTAGTGTTTGTAGTATTTTTTGCAGTATTAATGTGTACTCTCTGTAGTGTTTGTAGTATTTTTTGCAGTATTAATGTGTACTCTCTGTAGTGTTTGTAGTATTTTTTGCAGTATTAATGTGTACTCTCTGTAGTGTTTGTAGTATTTTTTGCAGTATTAATGTGTACTCTCTGTAGTGTTTGTAGTATTTTTTGCAGTATTAATGTGTACTCTCTGTAGTGTTTGTAGTATTTTTTGCAGTATTAATGTGTACTCTCTGTAGTGTTTGTAGTATTTTTTGCAGTATTAATGTGTACTCTCTGTAGTGTTTGTAGTATTTTTTGCAGTATTAATGTGTACTCTCTGTAGTGTTTGCAGTATTAATGTGTACTCTGTAGTGTTTGTAGTATTTTTTGCAGTATTAATGTGTACTCTCTGTAGTGTTTGTAGTATTTTTTGCAGTATTAATGTGTACTCTCTCTGTGTAGAAACTTCAGGACGTTGCGTTTCCTCGCAGAGACGAGCTGAGGAAACGACTTCAGGAGAAATACAGCAGGGAACACAGCGAGTACCTCAGAGCCCAGGTGTGTGTGTGTGTGTGTGTATGTGTGTGTGTGTGTGTGTGTCTGTCTGCATGCGTGTGTGTGTATGTATGTGTGTGTGTGTGTGTGTGTCTGTCTGCATGCGTGTGTGTGTATGTGTGTGTGTGTGTGTTTCTCTGTATGTGTGTGTGTGTGTGTGTGTGTATGTGTGTGTGTGTGTGTGTGTGTGTGTTTCTCTGTATGTGTGTGTGTGTGTGTGTGTGTGTGTTTCTCTGTATGTGTGTGTGTGTGTTTCTCTGTATGTGTGTGTGTGTGTGTGTGTGTGTATGTGTGTGTGTGTGTGTGTGTGTGCATGTCATCCAATCAGATTGCTCCATGCGTGTGATTGGCTGTGAGTTAAGCCCAGTTTCACCGCCGCAGCAGATCGCACCAGACAGGAAGTCAGACTCAGAATCGGTATAATAAAACTTTCAAAATAAAACAACCTGCAGCCTCCTGATAGTATTAAAGCAACAAACAGGAATAAAACAGATAAAGACATCATCTAGCTACGTAGCTACTAACACATGATATGAGCTCAAAATCAAAGAAAATTACCAAATCAAATAAATTTGAGTAAGTTAACAGAATCAGGCCGCTGAGTTGTGCTTCTACAGTAATTACGGTAAACTAAAGGCTTTGATTGGGCCGCTGTAATTACTGTATTAACAGTGCAACTTCATTTTGAAGGCAGGTTTCTCTCCCAGAGCTCCGCTGCCGTAACGGCTAAACCGTGGCGCTGACGGACCCGCTGTAAATCACCTGAGGTGCATGATGGAGATCCAGAGAAGAAGAACATCCACAGACTCACACTGGCATGATTAAAGGCCCAGCAGATATCAGTTTATATGTAAGCTGAGGGTCATGTGACGGTCGGCTGAGGGTCATGTGACGGTCGGCTGAGGGTCATGTGACGGTCGGCTGAGGGTCATGTGACGGTCGGCTGAGGGTCACGTGACGGTCGGCTGAGGGTCATGTGACCGGTGTTTCCCCTCAGAGCCAGGCGGCGGTGCTGGTGGATGGGTGTGGCCAGCAGCTGCAGCGCCTCTCCCTATTGGAGGAGGAGCGTCAGCGCGTCGCCGGCCTGCGGAGGATGCAGATCGAGTCTGAACAGTTTCGCTACTTTGAGGATCAGCTGAGGCGTCAGGAACTAGCCAATAGGAGAGGAGAGGAGGCGGAGCAAAAGGTGACAAGACACAACATCACTGTTACTATGGTTACGACAGTTAGTACTGTTACTATGGTTACTACAGTTAGTACTGTTACTATGACAGCTACTTCTACTTCTGCTGCCGTTACTGCATCTACCAGTATAGCACCAGGACTGAAAGTACTACTTTGATTGGTTCTGATAGTACTACTACAAGTACTACTACAAGTACTACTACAAGTACTACTACAAGTACTACTACAAGTACTACTACTTCTACTCCATTACTGCACGTAGTACTTCTGCTGTTGAATAAACTCAGTACTGTGTATCTTGTGGTATTAGTACTGTATCAGTGAGTACTTTAGTTGCAGTAACGTGTTTCCTCCAGCAGGCGGAGATCAAAGTGCCTGAGGTGACGGATGGCTCCTGTCTGTCTCAGCAGCCAATCAGAGACCGAGTACGATCCCAGGGGGCGGATCCTAACAGAAAGAGACCGCCTCCTCCTGTCAGCCAACCAGCCGCCACGCTGGCTGGAGTACACAGTGAGTACACACAGTACACACACTGAGTACACACAGTAGAGTACACACAGTACACACACTGAGTACACACAGTACACACAGTGAATACACACAGTTAGTAAACACAGTACACACACTGAGTACACACAGTGAGTACACACAGTACACACAGTACACACACTGAGTACACACAGTACACACAGTGAATACACACAGTGAGTACACACAGTACACACAGTACACACACTGAGTACACACAGTACACACAGTGAATACACACAGTGAGTACACACAGTACACACACTGAGTACACACACAGTACACACAGTGAATACACACAGTGAGTACACACAGTACACACAGTGAGTACACACAGTACACACACTGAGTACACACACTGAGTACACACTGTGAGTACACACAGTACACACAGTGAGTACACACAGTGAGTACACACACTGAGTACACACAGTGAGTACACACTGTGAGTACACACAGTACACACAGTGAGTACACACAGTGAGTACACACTGTTATTAATGATGAATCGGATTGAGAGTGAAGTGTTATGCTGATGACACGCAGCTTTATATCTGACTAATGTTTAAACTCTGCAAATAAATATTATTATTATTAATGTGTGTGTGTGTGTGTCTATGTGTGTCTGTGTGTGTGTGTGTGTGTGTGTGTGTCTGTGTGCGTGTGTGTGTGTGTCTGTGTGTCTATGTGTGTGTGTGTCTGTGTGTCTATGTGTGTGTGTGTCTGTGTGTCTATGTGTGTGTGTGTGTGTGTGTGCAGCTCAGAGAGTGGAGGGTCTGAGGAGAGTTGTGATTCCCAGAGATCTGACGTATCGTTTCCTCCTGCTGGCCGACTCCAACACAACCAGAGGCATCGAAACCTGCGGCGTGCTCTGTGGACGGCTGGTGAGACTGTTTACTGTTTACTGACTGTTTACTGTTTACTGACTGTTTACTGTTTACTGGCTGTTTACTGTTTACTGGCTGTTTACTGACTGTTTGCTGTTTACTGTTTACTGGCTGTTTACTGTTTACTGACTGTTTACTGTTTACTGACTGTTTACTGTTTACTGACTGTTTACTGTTTACTGGCTGTTTACTGTTTACTGGCTGTTTACTGACTGTTTACTGTTTACTGGCTGTTTACTGTTTACTGACTGTTTACTGTTTACTGACTGTTTACTGGCTGTTTACTGTTTACTGACTGTTTACTGTTTACTGACTGTTTACTGTTTACTGACTGTTTACTGACTGTTTACTGTTTACTGACTGTTTACTGTTTACTGACTGTTTACTGGCTGTTTACTGTTTACTGACTGTTTACTGTTTACTGACTGTTTACTGTTTACTGACTGTTTGCTGTTTACTGACTGTTTACTGTTTACTGACTGTTTGCTGTTTGTTTGCTGTTTACTGGCTGTTTACTGACTGTTTGCTGTTTGCTGACTGTTTAATGTTTACTGACTGTTTACTGACTGTTTACTGTTTACTGACTGTGTCTCTCTCTGCTGTGTGTGTGGATGTCTCTCTCTGTCTCTCTCTGCTGTGTGTGTGGATGTCTCTCGCCCCCTCTCTCTCTCTCTCTCTCTGCTGTGTGTGTGGATGTCTCTCTCCCTCTCTCTCTCTCTCTCTCTGCTGTGTGTGTGGATGTCTCTCGCCCTCAGCACCATGATGAGTTGGTTCTGACCCACGTTGTGGTTCCCAAACAGTCGGCGGGTCCAGATTTCTGTGACATGGAGAACGTAGAGGAGCTGTTCAGCTTCCAGGACCAACAGGACCTGCTGACGCTGGGCTGGATCCATGTGAGACTACACGCTAAGCACAGGCTACACACGCTAAGCACAGGCTACACACGCTAAGCACACGCTACACACGCTAAGCACAGGCTACACACGCTAAACACACGCTAAGCACACGCTACACACGCTAAGCACAGGCTACACACGCTAAGCACAGGCTACACACGCTAAGCACACGCTAAACACGCTAAGCACACGCTACACACGCTAAGCACAGGCTACACACGCTAAGCACACGCTACACACGCTAAGCACACGCTACACACGCTAAGCACACGCTACACACGCTAAGCACAGGCTACACACGCTAAACACACGCTAAGCACACGCTACACACGCTAAGCACAGGCTACACACGCTAAGCACAGGCTACACACGCTAAGCACACGCTAAACACGCTAAGCACAGGCTACACACGCTAAGCACACGCTAAGCACACGCTAAGCACACGCTACACACGCTAAGCACACGCTACACACGCTAAGCACAGGCTACACACGCTAAGCACACGCTAAACACGCTAAGCACAGGCTACACACGCTAAGCACACGCTAAGCACACGCTAAGCACACGCTAAGCACACGCTAAACACGCTAAGCACTGGCTACACACGCTAAACACACGCTAAGCACAGGCTACACACGCTAAGCACAGGCTACACACGCTAAGCACACGCTACACACGCTAAGCACAGGCTACACACGCTAAGCACACGCTAAACACGCTAAGCACAGGCTACACACGCTAAACACACGCTAAGCACACGCTACACACGCTAAGCACAGGCTACACACGCTAAGCACACGCTACACACGCTAAGCACAGGCTACACACGCTAAGCACACGCTAAACACGCTAAGCACAGGCTACACACGCTAAGCACACGCTAAACACGCTAAGCACACGCTAAACACGCTAAGCACACGCTAAACACGCTAAGCACAGGCTACACACGCTAAGCACACGCTAAACACGCTAAGCACAAGCTACACACGCTAAGCACGCTAAGCACACGCTACACACGCTAAGCACACGCTACACACGCTAAGCACACGCTAAGCACGCTAAGCACACGCTAAACACGCTAAGCACACGCTACACACGCTAAGCACACGCTAAACATGCTAAGCACACGCTAAGCACACGCTAAACATGCTAAGCACGCTACACACGCTAAGCACACGCTAAACATGCTAAGCACGCTAAACATGCTAAGCACGCTAAACACGCTAAGCACACGCTAAACACCAGGCGGGGAGCTCCGGTCCTCTGAAATGAGGCCAACCAGGAAGTAACTTAAACTGCATTCTATCAAAAGGCCACCAGGGGGCGACCGTTTTGGTGTCAAAAGGACTTCCGTCTCTATACAAGTCAATGGAGAATTCACCAACTTCTCACTTGATTTCTAACCTCAGTAAACCCCCCCGGTTAGAATCCCCCCCCCCCCCCCCGTACAATTGAATAAAATATTAAAACGAATATAAAATAAAAACCTCTGACCTCTCTGCAGACCCTGACCTTTGACCTTTGACCTCTCTGCAGACTCATCCCACCCAGACGGCCTTCCTCTCCAGTGTCGACCTCCACACTCACTGCTCCTATCAGCTGATGCTGCCGGAGGCCGTCGCCATCGTCTGTGCTCCTAAACACAACGAGTAGGTCACACACACACACACACACACACACACACACACACACACACACAC
>NC_084990.1:25330516-25332867 GCF_963691925.1 Scomber scombrus
GGGGGGGGGGGGGGGGTGGGGGGGGGGGAGAGTTTTATTCAACAGCTTTAAGGGAAAGTCACACGTGTGAGCTTCAGACTCATAAATCAGTTACATGATATAAAACCTGCTTTAATCTAGTTGAACTGATTCATGAACTCATCATCACTGAGTATTAATGTATTGATCAGGTGATCAGGTTTATATGGACCTTGATCTTCATGGTGCTGGAGCCAGAGCAGTGATCTCTTTCTGCATGCGGTCAGCGATGCCGGGGTACATGGTGGTTCCTCCTGACAGAACGTTGTTAGCATACAGATCTTTACGGATGTCGATGTCACACTTCATGATGCTGTTGTAGGTCGTCTCATGGATCCCTGCTGACTCCATACCTGAGGACAGAGAGACAGACGGGTCAGAGAGAGAGACGGGTCAGAGAGAGAGACGGGTCAGAGAGAGAGACGCGTCAGAGAGAGACAGAGAGAGAGACGGGTCAGAGGAGAGAGAGACGGGTCAGAGAGAGAGACGCGTCAGAGAGAGAGAGACGCGTCAGAGGAGAGAGAGACAGAGAGAGAGACGGGTCAGAGGAGAGAGAGACAGAGAGAGAGACGGGTCAGAGGAGAGAGAGACGGGTCAGAGGAGAGACAGAGAGAGAGAGAGACGAGTCAGAGGAGAGAGAGACGCGTCAGAGGAGAGAGAGAGAGACAGAGAGAGAGAGAGAGAGAGAGAGAGAGAGAGAGAGAGACGGGTCAGAGGAGAGGACAGGTGTTCAGGTGTCTGACCGATGAAGGAGGGCTGGAACAGGGTCTCGGGGCAGCGGAACCTCTCGTTGCCGATGGTGATGACCTGTCCATCAGGAAGCTCGTAGCTCTTCTCCAGAGAAGAAGAGGTGGCTGCTGTTCCCATCTCGTTCTCAAAGTCCAGAGCCACGTAACACAGCTTCTCCTTAATGTCCCGCACGATTTCCCTCTCAGCTGCAGGGACACAGAACCAGACGGGTCAGAACCACACGGGTCAGAACCACACGGGTCAGAACCACAGAACCACACAGGTCAGAACCACAGAACCACAGAACCACACGGGTCAGAACCACACGGGTCAGAACCACAGAACCACACGGGTCAGAACCACAGAACCACATGGGTCAGAACCACACGGGTCAGAACCACACGGGTCAGAGACAGTGAGACAGGGACAGTGAGACAGGTACCGGTGGTGACGAAGCTGTAGCCCCTCTCAGTCAGGATCTTCATGAGGTAGTCGGTGAGGTCTCGACCCGCCAGGTCCAACCTCATGATGGCGTGAGGCAGAGCGTAACCCTCGTAGATGGGAACGTTGTGAGTCACTCCGTCTCCAGAGTCCAGCACGATGCCTGCACACACACACACACACACACACACACACACACAGAGAGGTGAGCAGCTCAGGGTAAACTAACAGTGAGACCGGAGGGGAAACATGAGGGTTGAGGACCAACCTGTGGTGCGTCCGGAGGCGTAGAGGGACAGGACGGCCTGGATGGCCACGTACATGGCCGGCACGTTGAAGGTCTCAAACATGATCTGCAAACATTCACCTGGTTAATCACACGCTGAGACCCTTACTGTACTATACTGTAGTACTATGCAGTAGTACTGCGTAGTAGTAGTACTTTAGCAGTAGTACTATAGTAGTACTATGTAGTACTTTAGTACTTGAGTACCTGGGTCATCTTCTCCCGGTTGGCTTTGGGGTTGAGCGGAGCTTCAGTCAGCAGCGTCGGATGTTCTTCTGGAGCAACGCGCAGCTCGTTGTAGAAGGAATGATGCCAGATCTGACCAATCACAGAGCAGAGAGTCATCAGTCTGACCAATCACAGAGCAGAGAGTCATCAGTCTGACCAATCACAGAGCAGAGAGTCATCAGTCTGACCAATCACAGAGCAGAGAGTCATCAGTCTGACCAATCACAGAGCAGAGAGTCATCAGTCTGACCAATCACAGAGCAGAGAGTCATCAGTCTGACCAATCACAGAGCAGAGAGTCATCAGTCTGACCAATCACAGAGCAGAGAGTCATCAGTCTGACTAATCACAGAGCAGATCTGACCACAGGAGGATTTATTGATCGGGTCATGTGATTATTGATCATGTGATGTGATTATTGATCATGTGATGTGATTATTGATCATGTGATTATTGATCATGTGATGTGATTATTGATCATGTGATGTGATTATTGATCATGTGATTATTGATCATGTGATTATTGATCATGTGATTATTGATCATGTGATTATTGATCATGTGATGTGATTATTGATCATGTGATGTGATTATTGATCATGTGATTATTGATCATGTGATTATTGATCATGTGATTATTGATCATGTG
>NC_084991.1:0-175000 GCF_963691925.1 Scomber scombrus
TCTGACTCTGTCCGCCCCCCTGGCCCCTTTTAGCAAGGTTTGGGAAAATCCCCATTTTTGACTTTTTCGACACTACCGGCCCTGTCTTTTTTTTCAAATTTTACCCGGTTTGGAAAATCCTTCACAATTTTGCTAAAACGCCCCAACTGTGCTTGATTTTGCTCCTTTCTGACTCAGTCCGCCCCCTGGCACCTTTTAGCAAGGTTTTTGAAAATCCCCATTTTTGACTTTTTCGACACTACCGGCCCTGTCTTTTTTTCAAATTTTGCCCGGTTTGGAAAATCCTTCACAATTTTCCCAAAACGCCCCAACTGTGCTTGATTTTGCTCGTTTTTCAATCAGCCCGCCCCCTGGCCCCTTTTAGCAAAAATTTGGGAAAATCCCCATTTTTGACTTTTTCGACACTACCGGCCCTGTCGTTTTTTTCAAATTTTGCCCGGTTTGGAAAATCCTTCACAATTTTCCCAAAACGTCCCAACTGTGCTTGATTTTGCTCCTTTCTGACTCAGTCCACCCCCTTGCACCTTTTAGCAAGGTTTGTGAAAATCCCCATTTTTGACTTTTTCGACACTACCGGCCCTGTCGTTTTTTTCAATTTTTGCCCACTTTGGAAAATCCTTCACAATTTTCACAAAACGCCCCAACTGTGCTTGATTTTGCTCCTTTCTTACTTAGTCCGCCCCCCTGGCCCCTTTTAGCAAGGTTTTGGAAAATCCCCATTTTTGACTTTTTCGACACTACCGGCCCTGTAATTTTTTTCAAATTTTGCCCGGTCTGGAAAATCCTTCACAATTTTCTCAAAACGCCCCAACTGTGCTTGATTTTGCTCATTTCTGACTCTGTCCGCCCCCCTGGCCCCTTTTAGCAAGGTTTGGGAAAATCCCCATTTTTGACTTTTTCGACACTACCGGCCCTGTCTTTTTTTTCAAATTTTGCCCACTTTGGAAAATCCTTCACAATTTTCTCAAAACGCCCCAACTGTGCTTGATTTTGCTCCTTTCTGACTCAGTCCACCCCCTTGCACCTTTTAGCAAGGTTTGTGAAAATCCCCATTTTTGACTTTTTCGACACTACCGGCCCTGTCGTTTTTTTCAATTTTTGCCCACTTTGGAAAATCCTTCACAATTTTCACAAAACGCCCCAACTGTGCTTGATTTTGCTCCTTTTTCACCCAGCCCCCCCCCTCTGGCCTCTTTAAGCAAAGTTTGGGAAAATCCGCATTTTTGACTTTTTCGACACTACCGGCCCTGTCTTTTTTTTCAAATTTTGCCCACTTTGGAAAATCCTTCACAATTTTCACAAAACGCCCCAACTGTGCTTGATTTTGCTCGTTTTTCAATAAGCCCGCCCCCTGGCCCCTTTTAGCAAAGATTTGGGAAAATCCGCATTTTTGACTTTTTCGACACTACCGGCCCTGTCGTTTTTTTCAAATTTTGCCCGGTCTGGAAAATCCTTCACAATTTTCTCAAAACGCCCCAACTGTGCTTGATTTTGCTCATTTCTGACTCAGTCCGCCCCCCTGGCCCCTTTTAGCAAGGTTTGGGAAAATCCGCATTTTTGACTTTTTCGACACTACCGGCCCTGTCTTTTTTTTCAAATTTTGCCCACTTTGGAAAATCCTTCACAATTTTCACAAAACGCCCCAACTGTGCTTGATTTTGCTCGTTTTTCAATAAGCCCGCCCCCTGGCCCCTTTTAGCAAAGATTTGGGAAAATCCGCATTTTTGACTTTTTCGACACTACCGGCCCTGTCGTTTTTTTCAAATTTTGCCCGGTTTGGAAAATCCTTCACAATTTTCCCAAAACGCCCCAACTGTGCTTGATTTTGCTCCTTTCTGACTCAGTCCGCCCCCCTGGCCCCTTTTAGCAAGGTTTGGGAAAATCCCAATTTTTGACTTTTTCGACACTACCGGCCCTGTCTTCTTTTTTCAAATTTTACCCGGTTTGGAAAATCCTTCACAATTTTCACAAAACGCCCCAACTGTGCTTGATTTTGCTCGTTTTTCAATAAGCCCGCCCCCTGGCCCCTTTTAGCAAAGATTTGGGAAAATCCGCATTTTTGACTTTTTCGACACTACCGGCCCTGTCGTTTTTTTTCAAATTTTGCCCGGTTTGGAAAATCCTTCACAATTTTCCCAAAACGCCCCAACTGTGCTTGATTTTGCTCCTTTCTTACTTAGTCCGCCCCCCTGGCCCCTTTTAGCAAGGTTTTGGAAAATCCCCATTTTTGACTTTTTCGACACTACCGGCCCTGTCGTTTTTTTCAAATTTTGCCCGGTTTGGAAAATCCTTCACAATTTTCTCAAAACGCCCCAACTGTGCTTGATTTTGCTCATTTCTGACTCAGTCCGCCCCCCCTGGCCCCTTTTAGCAAGGTTTGGGAAAATCCGCATTTTTGACTTTTTCGACACTACCGGCCCTGTCTTTTTTTTCAATTTTTGCCCACGTTGGAAAATCCTTCACAATTTTCACAAAAACGCCCCAACTGTGCTTGATTTTGCTCGTTTTTCAATAAGCCCGCCCCCTGGCCCCTTTTAGCAAAGATTTGGGAAAATCCGCATTTTTGACTTTTTCGACACTACCGGCCCTGTCTTTTTTTTCAATTTTTGCCCACGTTGGAAAATCCTTCACAATTTTCACAAAACGCCCCAACTGTGCTTGATTTTGCTCGTTTTTCAATAAGCCCGCCCCCTGGCCCCTTTTAGCAAAGATTTGGGAAAATCCGCATTTTTGACTTTTTCGACACTACCGGCCCTGTCTTTTTTTCAAATTTTGCCCGGTTTGGAAAATCCTTCACAATTTTCACAAAACGCCCCAACTGTGCTTGATTTTGCTCGTTTTTCAATCAGCCCGCCCCCTGGCCCCTTTTAGCAAAAATTTGGGAAAATCCCAATTTTTGACTTTTTTGACACTACCGGACCTGTCGTTTTTTTCAAATTTTGCCCACTTTGGAAAATCCTTCACAATTTTCTCAAAACGCCCCAACTGTGCTTGATTTTGCTCCTTTCTGACTCAGTCCACCCCCTTGCACCTTTTAGCAAGGTTTGTGAAAATCCCCATTTTTGACTTTTTCGACACTACCGGCCCTGTCGTTTTTTTCAATTTTTGCCCACTTTGGAAAATCCTTCACAATTTTCACAAAACGCCCAAACTGTGCTTGATTTTGCTCCTTTTTCACCCAGCCCCCCCCCCTCTGGCCTCTTTAAGCAAAGTTTGGGAAAATCCCCATTTTTGACTTTTTCGACACTACCGGCACTGTCGTTTTTTTCAAATTTTGCCCGGTTTGGAAAATCCTTCACAATTTTCCCAAAACGCCCCAACTGTGCTTGATTTTGCTCCTTTCTGACTCAGTCCGGCCCCCTGGCCCCTTTTAGCAAGGTTTGGGAAAATCCGCATTTTTGACTTTTTCGACACTACCGGCCCTGTCGTTTTTTTCAATTTTTGCCCACTTTGGAAAATCCTTCACAATTTTCACACAACGCCCCAACTGTGCTTGATTTTGCTCCTTTCTGACTCAGCCCGCCCCCCTGGCCCCTTTTAGCAAGGTTTGGGAAAATCCCCATTTTTGACTTTTTCGACACTACCGGCCCTGTCGTTTTTTTCAATTTTTGCCCACTATGGAAAATCCTTCACAATTTTCACAAAACGCCCCAACTGTGCTTGATTTTGCTCGTTTTTCACTCAGCCCCCCCCCCTCTGGCCTCTTTAAGCAAATTTTGTGAAAATCCCCATTTTTCGACTTTTTCGACACTACCGGCCCTGTCGTTTTTTTCAAATTTTGCCCGGTTTGGAAAATCCTTCACAATTTTCACACAACGCCCCAACTGTGCTTGATTTTGCTCCTTTCTGACTCAGTCCGCCCCCCTGGCCCCTTTTAGCAAGGTTTGGGAAAATCCCCATTTTTGACTTTATCGACACTACCGCCCTGTCTTTTTTTTAAATTTTACCCGGTTTGGAAAATCCTTCACAATTTTCTCAAAACGCCCCAACTGTGCTTGATTTTGCTCATTTCTGACTCAGTCCGCCCCCCTGGCCCCTTTTAGCAAGGTTTGGGAAAATCCGCATTTTTGACTTTTTCGACACTACCGGCCCTGTCGTTTTTTTCAATTTTTGCCCACGTTGGAAAATCCTTCACAATTTTCCCAAAACGCCCCAACTGTGCTTGATTTTGCTCCTTTCTGACTCAGTCCGCCCCCTTGCACCTTTTAGCAAGGTTTGGGAAAATCCCCATTTTTGACTTTTTCGACACTACCGGCCCTGTCTTTTTTTTCAAATTTTGCCCACTTTGGAAAATCCTTCACAATTTTCACAAAACGCCCCAACTGTGCTTGATTTTGCTCGTTTTTCAATAAGCCCGCCCCCTGGCCCCTTTTAGCAAAGATTTGGGAAAATCCGCATTTTTGACTTTTTCGACACTACCGGCCCTGTCGTTTTTTTCAAATTTTGCCCGGTCTGGAAAATCCTTCACAATTTTCTCAAAACGCCCCAACTGTGCTTGATTTTGCTCATTTCTGACTCAGTCCGCCCCCCTGGCCCCTTTTAGCAAGGTTTGGGAAAATCCGCATTTTTGACTTTTTCGACACTACCGGCCCTGTCTTTTTTTTCAAATTTTGCCCGGTTTGGAAAATCCTTCACAATTTTCTCAAAACGCCCCAACTGTGCTTGATTTTGCTCATTTCTGACTCAGTCCGCCCCCCTGGCCCCTTTTAGCAAGGTTTGGGAAAATCCGCATTTTTGACTTTTTCGACACTACCGGCCCTGTCTTTTTTTTCAATTTTTGCCCACGTTGGAAAATCCTTCACAATTTTCACAAAACGCCCCAACTGTGCTTGATTTTGCTCGTTTTTCAATAAGCCCGCCCCCTGGCCCCTTTTAGCAAAGATTTGGGAAAATCCGCATTTTTGACTTTTTCGACACTACCGGCCCTGTCTTTTTTTTCAATTTTTGCCCACGTTGGAAAATCCTTCACAATTTTCACAAAACGCCCCAACTGTGCTTGATTTTGCTCGTTTTTCAATAAGCCCGCCCCCTGGCCCCTTTTAGCAAAGATTTGGGAAAATCCGCATTTTTGACTTTTTCGACACTACCGGCCCTGTCGTTTTTTTCAAATTTTGCCCGGTCTGGAAAATCCTTCACAATTTTCTCAAAACGCCCCAACTGTGCTTGATTTTGCTCATTTCTGACTCTGTCCGCCCCCCTGGCCCCTTTTAGCAAGGTTTGGGAAAATCCGCATTTTTGACTTTTTCGACACTACCGGCCCTGTCTTTTTTTTCAAATTTTGCCCACTTTGGAAAATCCTTCACAATTTTCCCAAAACGCCCCAACTGTGCTTGATTTTGCTCGTTTTTCAATAAGCCCGCCCCCTGGCCCCTTTTAGCAAAGATTTGGGAAAATCCGCATTTTTGACTTTTTCGACACTACCGGCCCTGTCGTTTTTTTCAAATTTTGCCCGGTTTGGAAAATCCTTCACAATTTTCCCAAAACGCCCCAACTGTGCTTGATTTTGCTCCTTTCTGACTCAGTCCGCCCCCCTGGCCCCTTTTAGCAAGGTTTGGGAAAATCCCCATTTTTGACTTTATCGACACTACCGGCCCTGTCTTTTTTTTCAATTTATGCCCGGTTTGGAAAATCCTTCACAATTTTCTCAAAACGCCCCAACTGTGCTTGATTTTGCTCATTTCTGACTCAGTCCGCCCCCCTGGCCTCTTTAAGCAAAGTTTGGGAAAATCCCCATTTTTGACTTTTTCGACACTACCGGCCCTGTCTTTTTTTTCAATTTTTGCCCACGTTGGAAAATCCTTCACAATTTTCACAAAACGCCCCAACTGTGCTTGATTTTGCTCGTTTTTCAATAAGCCCGCCCCCTGGCCCCTTTTAGCAAAGATTTGGGAAAATCCGCATTTTTGACTTTTTCGACACTACCGGCCCTGTCTTTTTTTTCAATTTTTGCCCACGTTGGAAAATCCTTCACAATTTTCACAAAACGCCCCAACTGTGCTTGATTTTGCCCGTTTTTCAATAAGCCCGCCCCCTGGCCCCTTTTAGCAAAGATTTGGGAAAATCCGCATTTTTGACTTTTTCGACACTACCGGCCCTGTCGTTTTTTTCAAATTTTGCCCGGTCTGGAAAATCCTTCACAATTTTCTCAAAACGCCCCAACTGTGCTTGATTTTGCTCATTTCTGACTCTGTCCGCCCCCCTGGCCCCTTTTAGCAAGGTTTGGGAAAATCCGCATTTTTGACTTTTTCGACACTACCGGCCCTGTCTTTTTTTTCAAATTTTGCCCACTTTGGAAAATCCTTCACAATTTTCTCAAAACGCCCCAACTGTGCTTGATTTTGCTCCTTTCTGACTCAGTCCACCCCCTTGCACCTTTTAGCAAGGTTTGTGAAAATCCCCATTTTTGACTTTTTCGACACTACCGGCCCTGTCGTTTTTTTCAAATTTTGCCCACTTTGGAAAATCCTTCACAATTTTCACAAAACGCCCCAACTGTGCTTGATTTTGCTCGTTTTTCAATAAGCCCGCCCCCTGGCCCCTTTTAGCAAAGATTTGGGAAAATCCGCATTTTTGACTTTTTCGACACTACCGGCCCTGTCGTTTTTTTCAAATTTTGCCCGGTTTGGAAAATCCTTCACAATTTTCCCAAAACGCCCCAACTGTGCTTGATTTTGCTCCTTTCTGACTCAGTCCGCCCCCCTGGCCCCTTTTAGCAAGGTTTGGGAAAATCCCAATTTTTGACTTTTTCGACACTACCGGCCCTGTCTTTTTTTTTCAAATTTTACCCGGTTTGGAAAATCCTTCACAATTTTCACAAAACGCCCCAACTGTGCTTGATTTTGCTCGTTTTTCAATAAGCCCGCCCCCTGGCCCCTTTTAGCAAAGATTTGGGAAAATCCGCATTTTTGACTTTTTCGACACTACCGGCCCTGTCGTTTTTTTCAAATTTTGCCCGGTTTGGAAAATCCTTCACAATTTTCCCAAAACGCCCCAACTGTGCTTGATTTTGCTCCTTTCTTACTTAGTCCGCCCCCCTGGCCCCTTTTAGCAAGGTTTTGGAAAATCCCCATTTTTGACTTTTTCGACACTACCGGCCCTGTCGTTTTTTTCAAATTTTGCCCGGTTTGGAAAATCCTTCACAATTTTCTCAAAACGCCCCAACTGTGCTTGATTTTGCTCATTTCTGACTCAGTCCGCCCCCCTGGCCCCTTTTAGCAAGGTTTGGGAAAATCCGCATTTTTGACTTTTTCGACACTACCGGCCCTGTCTTTTTTTTCAATTTTTGCCCACGTTGGAAAATCCTTCACAATTTTCACAAAACGCCCCAACTGTGCTTGATTTTGCTCGTTTTTCAATAAGCCCGCCCCCTGGCCCCTTTTAGCAAAGATTTGGGAAAATCCGCATTTTTGACTTTTTCGACACTACCGGCCCTGTCTTTTTTTTCAATTTTTGCCCACGTTGGAAAATCCTTCACAATTTTCACAAAACGCCCCAACTGTGCTTGATTTTGCTCGTTTTTCAATAAGCCCGCCCCCTGGCCCCTTTTAGCAAAGATTTGGGAAAATCCGCATTTTTGACTTTTTCGACACTACCGGCCCTGTCTTTTTTTCAAATTTTGCCCGGTTTGGAAAATCCTTCACAATTTTCACAAAACGCCCCAACTGTGCTTGATTTTGCTCGTTTTTCAATCAGCCCGCCCCCTGGCCCCTTTTAGCAAAAATTTGGGAAAATCCCAATTTTTGACTTTTTTGACACTACCGGACCTGTCGTTTTTTTCAAATTTTGCCCACTTTGGAAAATCCTTCACAATTTTCTCAAAACGCCCCAACTGTGCTTGATTTTGCTCCTTTCTGACTCAGTCCACCCCCTTGCACCTTTTAGCAAGGTTTGTGAAAATCCCCATTTTTGACTTTTTCGACACTACCGGCCCTGTCGTTTTTTTCAATTTTTGCCCACTTTGGAAAATCCTTCACAATTTTCACAAAACGCCCAAACTGTGCTTGATTTTGCTCGTTTTTCAATCAGCCCCCCCCCCTCTGGCCTCTTTAAGCAAATTTTGTGAAAATCCCCATTTTTCGACTTTTTCGACACTACCGGCCCTGTCGTTTTTTTCAAATTTTGCCCGGTTTGGAAAATCCTTCACAATTTTCACACAACGCCCCAACTGTGCTTGATTTTGCTCCTTTCTGACTCAGTCCGCCCCCCTGGCCCCTTTTAGCAAGGTTTGGGAAAATCCCCATTTTTGACTTTATCGACACTACCGGCCCTGTCTTTTTTTTAAATTTTACCCGGTTTGGAAAATCCTTCACAATTTTCTCAAAACGCCCCAACTGTGCTTGATTTTGCTCATTTCTGACTCAGTCCGCCCCCCTGGCCCCTTTTAGCAAGGTTTGGGAAAATCCGCATTTTTGACTTTTTCGACACTACCGGCCCTGTCGTTTTTTTCAATTTTTGCCCACGTTGGAAAATCCTTCACAATTTTCCCAAAACGCCCCAACTGTGCTTGATTTTGCTCCTTTCTGACTCAGTCCGCCCCCTTGCACCTTTTAGCAAGGTTTGGGAAAATCCCCATTTTTGACTTTTTCGACACTACCGGCCCTGTCTTTTTTTTCAAATTTTGCCCACTTTGGAAAATCCTTCACAATTTTCACAAAACGCCCCAACTGTGCTTGATTTTGCTCGTTTTTCAATAAGCCCGCCCCCTGGCCCCTTTTAGCAAAGATTTGGGAAAATCCGCATTTTTGACTTTTTCGACACTACCGGCCCTGTCGTTTTTTTCAAATTTTGCCCGGTCTGGAAAATCCTTCACAATTTTCTCAAAACGCCCCAACTGTGCTTGATTTTGCTCATTTCTGACTCAGTCCGCCCCCCTGGCCCCTTTTAGCAAGGTTTGGGAAAATCCGCATTTTTGACTTTTTCGACACTACCGGCCCTGTCTTTTTTTTCAAATTTTGCCCGGTTTGGAAAATCCTTCACAATTTTCTCAAAACGCCCCAACTGTGCTTGATTTTGCTCATTTCTGACTCAGTCCGCCCCCCTGGCCCCTTTTAGCAAGGTTTGGGAAAATCCGCATTTTTGACTTTTTCGACACTACCGGCCCTGTCTTTTTTTTCAATTTTTGCCCACGTTGGAAAATCCTTCACAATTTTCACAAAACGCCCCAACTGTGCTTGATTTTGCTCGTTTTTCAATAAGCCCGCCCCCTGGCCCCTTTTAGCAAAGATTTGGGAAAATCCGCATTTTTGACTTTTTCGACACTACCGGCCCTGTCTTTTTTTTCAATTTTTGCCCACGTTGGAAAATCCTTCACAATTTTCACAAAACGCCCCAACTGTGCTTGATTTTGCTCGTTTTTCAATAAGCCCGCCCCCTGGCCCCTTTTAGCAAAGATTTGGGAAAATCCGCATTTTTGACTTTTTCGACACTACCGGCCCTGTCGTTTTTTTCAAATTTTGCCCGGTCTGGAAAATCCTTCACAATTTTCTCAAAACGCCCCAACTGTGCTTGATTTTGCTCATTTCTGACTCTGTCCGCCCCCCTGGCCCCTTTTAGCAAGGTTTGGGAAAATCCGCATTTTTGACTTTTTCGACACTACCGGCCCTGTCTTTTTTTTCAAATTTTGCCCACTTTGGAAAATCCTTCACAATTTTCCCAAAACGCCCCAACTGTGCTTGATTTTGCTCGTTTTTCAATAAGCCCGCCCCCTGGCCCCTTTTAGCAAAGATTTGGGAAAATCCGCATTTTTGACTTTTTCGACACTACCGGCCCTGTCGTTTTTTTCAAATTTTGCCCGGTTTGGAAAATCCTTCACAATTTTCCCAAAACGCCCCAACTGTGCTTGATTTTGCTCCTTTCTGACTCAGTCCGCCCCCCTGGCCCCTTTTAGCAAGGTTTGGGAAAATCCCCATTTTTGACTTTATCGACACTACCGGCCCTGTCTTTTTTTTCAATTTATGCCCGGTTTGGAAAATCCTTCACAATTTTCTCAAAACGCCCCAACTGTGCTTGATTTTGCTCATTTCTGACTCAGTCCGCCCCCCTGGCCTCTTTAAGCAAAGTTTGGGAAAATCCCCATTTTTGACTTTTTCGACACTACCGGCCCTGTCTTTTTTTTCAATTTTTGCCCACGTTGGAAAATCCTTCACAATTTTCACAAAACGCCCCAACTGTGCTTGATTTTGCTCGTTTTTCAATAAGCCCGCCCCCTGGCCCCTTTTAGCAAAGATTTGGGAAAATCCGCATTTTTGACTTTTTCGACACTACCGGCCCTGTCTTTTTTTTCAATTTTTGCCCACGTTGGAAAATCCTTCACAATTTTCACAAAACGCCCCAACTGTGCTTGATTTTGCCCGTTTTTCAATAAGCCCGCCCCCTGGCCCCTTTTAGCAAAGATTTGGGAAAATCCGCATTTTTGACTTTTTCGACACTACCGGCCCTGTCGTTTTTTTCAAATTTTGCCCGGTCTGGAAAATCCTTCACAATTTTCTCAAAACGCCCCAACTGTGCTTGATTTTGCTCCTTTCTGACTCAGTCCGCCCCCCTGGCCCCTTTTAGCAAGGTTTGGGAAAATCCGCATTTTTGACTTTTTCGACACTACCGGCCCTGTCGTTTTTTTCAATTTTTGCCCACTTTGGAAAATCCTTCACAATTTTCACACAACGCCCCAACTGTGCTTGATTTTGCTCCTTTCTGACTCAGCCCGCCCCCCTGGCCCCTTTTAGCAAGGTTTGGGAAAATCCCCATTTTTGACTTTTTCGACACTACCGGCCCTGTCGTTTTTTTCAATTTTTGCCCACTATGGAAAATCCTTCACAATTTTCACAAAACGCCCCAACTGTGCTTGATTTTGCTCGTTTTTCACTCAGCCCCCCCCCCTCTGGCCTCTTTAAGCAAATTTTGTGAAAATCCCCATTTTTGACTTTTTCGACACTACCGGCCCTGTCGTTTTTTTCAAATTTTGCCCGGTTTGGAAAATCCTTCACAATTTTCACACAACGCCCCAACTGTGCTTGATTTTGCTCCTTTCTGACTCAGTCCGCCCCCCTGGCCCCTTTTAGCAAGGTTTGGGAAAATCCCCATTTTTGACTTTATCGACACTACCGGCCCTGTCTTTTTTTTAAATTTTACCCGGTTTGGAAAATCCTTCACAATTTTCTCAAAACGCCCCAACTGTGCTTGATTTTGCTCATTTCTGACTCAGTCCGCCCCCCTGGCCCCTTTTAGCAAGGTTTGGGAAAATCCGCATTTTTGACTTTTTCGACACTACCGGCCCTGTCGTTTTTTTCAATTTTTGCCCACGTTGGAAAATCCTTCACAATTTTCCCAAAACGCCCCAACTGTGCTTGATTTTGCTCCTTTCTGACTCAGTCCGCCCCCTTGCACCTTTTAGCAAGGTTTGGGAAAATCCCCATTTTTGACTTTTTCGACACTACCGGCCCTGTCTTTTTTTTCAAATTTTGCCCACTTTGGAAAATCCTTCACAATTTTCACAAAACGCCCCAACTGTGCTTGATTTTGCTCGTTTTTCAATAAGCCCGCCCCCTGGCCCCTTTTAGCAAAGATTTGGGAAAATCCGCATTTTTGACTTTTTCGACACTACCGGCCCTGTCGTTTTTTTCAAATTTTGCCCGGTCTGGAAAATCCTTCACAATTTTCTCAAAACGCCCCAACTGTGCTTGATTTTGCTCATTTCTGACTCAGTCCGCCCCCCTGGCCCCTTTTAGCAAGGTTTGGGAAAATCCGCATTTTTGACTTTTTCGACACTACCGGCCCTGTCTTTTTTTTCAAATTTTGCCCACTTTGGAAAATCCTTCACAATTTTCACAAAACGCCCCAACTGTGCTTGATTTTGCTCGTTTTTCAATAAGCCCGCCCCCTGGCCCCTTTTAGCAAAGATTTGGGAAAATCCGCATTTTTTACTTTTTCGACACTACCGGCCCTGTCGTTTTTTTCAAATTTTGCCCGGTTTGGAAAATCCTTCACAATTTTCCCAAAACGCCCCAACTGTGCTTGATTTTGCTCCTTTCTTACTTAGTCCGCCCCCCTGGCCCCTTTTAGCAAGGTTTTGGAAAATCCCCATTTTTGACTTTTTCGACACTACCGGCCCTGTCTTTTTTTTCAATTTTTGCCCACGTTGGAAAATCCTTCACAATTTTCACAAAACGCCCCAACTGTGCTTGATTTTGCTCGTTTTTCAATAAGCCCGCCCCCTGGCCCCTTTTAGCAAAGATTTGGGAAAATCCGCATTTTTGACTTTTTCGACACTACCGGCCCTGTCGTTTTTTTCAAATTTTGCCCGGTCTGGAAAATCCTTCACAATTTTCTCAAAACGCCCCAACTGTGCTTGATTTTGCTCATTTCTGACTCTGTCCGCCCCCCTGGCCCCTTTTAGCAAGGTTTGGGAAAATCCCCATTTTTGACTTTTTCGACACTACCGGCCCTGTCTTTTTTTTCAAATTTTGCCCACTTTGGAAAATCCTTCACAATTTTCTCAAAACGCCCCAACTGTGCTTGATTTTGCTCCTTTCTGACTCAGTCCACCCCCTTGCACCTTTTAGCAAGGTTTGTGAAAATCCCCATTTTTGACTTTTTCGACACTACCGGCCCTGTCGTTTTTTTCAATTTTTGCCCACTTTGGAAAATCCTTCACAATTTTCACAAAACGCCCCAACTGTGCTTGATTTTGCTCCTTTTTCACCCAGCCCCCCCCCTCTGGCCTCTTTAAGCAAAGTTTGGGAAAATCCCCATTTTTGACTTTTTCGACACTACCGGCACTGTCGTTTTTTTCAAATTTTGCCCGGTTTGGAAAATCCTTCACAATTTTCCCAAAACGCCCCAACTGTGCTTGATTTTGCTCGTTTTTCAATAAGCCCGCCCCCTGGCCCCTTTTAGCAAAGATTTGGGAAAATCCGCATTTTTGACTTTTTCGACACTACCGGCCCTGTCGTTTTTTTCAAATTTTGCCCGGTTTGGAAAATCCTTCACAATTTTCCCAAAACGCCCCAACTGTGCTTGATTTTGCTCCTTTCTTACTTAGTCCGCCCCCCTGGCCCCTTTTAGCAAGGTTTTGGAAAATCCCCATTTTTGACTTTTTCGACACTACCGGCCCTGTCTTTTTTTTCAATTTTTGCCCACGTTGGAAAATCCTTCACAATTTTCACAAAACGCCCCAACTGTGCTTGATTTTGCTCGTTTTTCAATAAGCCCGCCCCCTGGCCCCTTTTAGCAAAGATTTGGGAAAATCCGCATTTTTGACTTTTTCGACACTACCGGCCCTGTCGTTTTTTTCAAATTTTGCCCGGTTTGGAAAATCCTTCACAATTTTCTCAAAACGCCCCAACTGTGCTTGATTTTGCTCATTTCTGACTCAGTCCGCCCCCCTGGCCCCTTTTAGCAAGGTTTGGGAAAATCCGCATTTTTGACTTTTTCGACACTACCGGCTCTGTCGTTTTTTTCAATTTTTGCCCACTTTGGAAAATCCTTCACAATTTTCACACAACGCCCCAACTGTGCTTGATTTTGCTCCTTTCTGACTCAGTCCGCCCCCCTGGCCCCTTTTAGCAAGGTTTGGGAAAATCCCCATTTTTGACTTTTTCGACACTACCGGCCCTGTCTTTTTTTTCAAATTTTACCCGGTTTGGAAAATCCTTCACAATTTTGCTAAAACGCCCCAACTGTGCTTGATTTTGCTCCTTTCTGACTCAGTCCGCCCCCTGGCACCTTTTAGCAAGGTTTGTGAAAATCCGCATTTTTGACTTTTTCGACACTACCGGCCCTGTCGTTTTTTTCAAATTTTGCCCGGTCTGGAAAATCCTTCACAATTTTCTCAAAACGCCCCAACTGTGCTTGATTTTGCTCATTTCTGACTCTGTCCGCCCCCCTGGCCCCTTTTAGCAAGGTTTGGGAAAATCCGCATTTTTGACTTTTTCGACACTACCGGCCCTGTCTTTTTTTTCAAATTTTGCCCACTTTGGAAAATCCTTCACAATTTTCTCAAAACGCCCCAACTGTGCTTGATTTTGCTCCTTTCTGACTCAGTCCACCCCCTTGCACCTTTTAGCAAGG
Organism: Scomber scombrus; assembly: GCF_963691925.1. Taxonomy (NCBI): domain Eukaryota; kingdom Metazoa; phylum Chordata; class Actinopteri; order Scombriformes; family Scombridae; genus Scomber; species Scomber scombrus. Next base: position 14,065 of record NC_084991.1, read on the forward strand.
TTTGTGAAAATCCCCATTTTTGACTTTTTCGACACTACCGGCCCTGTCGTTTTTTTCAATTTTTGCCCACTTTGGAAAATCCTTCACAATTTTCACAAAACGCCCCAACTGTGCTTGATTTTGCTCCTTTTTCACCCAGCCCCCCCCCTCTGGCCTCTTTAAGCAAAGTTTGGGAAAATCCCCATTTTTGACTTTTTCGACACTACCGGCACTGTCGTTTTTTTCAAATTTTGCCCGGTTTGGAAAATCCTTCACAATTTTCCCAAAACGCCCCAACTGTGCTTGATTTTGCTCCTTTCTGACTCAGTCCGCCCCCCTGGCCCCTTTTAGCAAGGTTTGGGAAAATCCGCATTTTTGACTTTTTCGACACTACCGGCCCTGTCGTTTTTTTCAATTTTTGCCCACTTTGGAAAATCCTTCACAATTTTCACACAACGCCCCAACTGTGCTTGATTTTGCTCCTTTCTGACTCAGCCCGCCCCCCTGGCCCCTTTTAGCAAGGTTTGGGAAAATCCCCATTTTTGACTTTTTCGACACTACCGGCCCTGTCGTTTTTTTCAATTTTTGCCCACTATGGAAAATCCTTCACAATTTTCACAAAACGCCCCAACTGTGCTTGATTTTGCTCGTTTTTCACTCAGCCCCCCCCCCTCTGGCCTCTTTAAGCAAATTTTGTGAAAATCCCCATTTTTGACTTTTTCGACACTACCGGCCCTGTCGTTTTTTTCAAATTTTGCCCGGTTTGGAAAATCCTTCACAATTTTCACACAACGCCCCAACTGTGCTTGATTTTGCTCCTTTCTGACTCAGTCCGCCCCCCTGGCCCCTTTTAGCAAGGTTTGGGAAAATCCCCATTTTTGACTTTATCGACACTACCGGCCCTGTCTTTTTTTTAAATTTTACCCGGTTTGGAAAATCCTTCACAATTTTCTCAAAACGCCCCAACTGTGCTTGATTTTGCTCATTTCTGACTCAGTCCGCCCCCCTGGCCCCTTTTAGCAAGGTTTGGGAAAATCCGCATTTTTGACTTTTTCGACACTACCGGCCCTGTCGTTTTTTTCAATTTTTGCCCACGTTGGAAAATCCTTCACAATTTTCCCAAAACGCCCCAACTGTGCTTGATTTTGCTCCTTTCTGACTCAGTCCGCCCCCTTGCACCTTTTAGCAAGGTTTGGGAAAATCCCCATTTTTGACTTTTTCGACACTACCGGCCCTGTCTTTTTTTTCAAATTTTGCCCACTTTGGAAAATCCTTCACAATTTTCACAAAACGCCCCAACTGTGCTTGATTTTGCTCGTTTTTCAATAAGCCCGCCCCCTGGCCCCTTTTAGCAAAGATTTGGGAAAATCCGCATTTTTGACTTTTTCGACACTACCGGCCCTGTCGTTTTTTTCAAATTTTGCCCGGTCTGGAAAATCCTTCACAATTTTCTCAAAACGCCCCAACTGTGCTTGATTTTGCTCATTTCTGACTCAGTCCGCCCCCCTGGCCCCTTTTAGCAAGGTTTGGGAAAATCCGCATTTTTGACTTTTTCGACACTACCGGCCCTGTCTTTTTTTTCAAATTTTGCCCACTTTGGAAAATCCTTCACAATTTTCACAAAACGCCCCAACTGTGCTTGATTTTGCTCGTTTTTCAATAAGCCCGCCCCCTGGCCCCTTTTAGCAAAGATTTGGGAAAATCCGCATTTTTGACTTTTTCGACACTACCGGCCCTGTCGTTTTTTTCAAATTTTGCCCGGTTTGGAAAATCCTTCACAATTTTCCCAAAACGCCCCAACTGTGCTTGATTTTGCTCCTTTCTGACTCAGTCCGCCCCCCTGGCCCCTTTTAGCAAGGTTTGGGAAAATCCCAATTTTTGACTTTTTCGACACTACCGGCCCTGTCTTTTTTTTTCAAATTTTACCCGGTTTGGAAAATCCTTCACAATTTTCACAAAACGCCCCAACTGTGCTTGATTTTGCTCGTTTTTCAATAAGCCCGCCCCCTGGCCCCTTTTAGCAAAGATTTGGGAAAATCCGCATTTTTTACTTTTTCGACACTACCGGCCCTGTCTTTTTTTTCAATTTTTGCCCACGTTGGAAAATCCTTCACAATTTTCACAAAACGCCCCAACTGTGCTTGATTTTGCTCGTTTTTCAATAAGCCCGCCCCCTGGCCCCTTTTAGCAAAGATTTGGGAAAATCCGCATTTTTGACTTTTTCGACACTACCGGCCCTGTCGTTTTTTTCAAATTTTGCCCGGTCTGGAAAATCCTTCACAATTTTCTCAAAACGCCCCAACTGTGCTTGATTTTGCTCATTTCTGACTCTGTCCGCCCCCCTGGCCCCTTTTAGCAAGGTTTGGGAAAATCCCCATTTTTGACTTTTTCGACACTACCGGCCCTGTCTTTTTTTTCAAATTTTGCCCACTTTGGAAAATCCTTCACAATTTTCTCAAAACGCCCCAACTGTGCTTGATTTTGCTCCTTTCTGACTCAGTCCACCCCCTTGCACCTTTTAGCAAGGTTTGTGAAAATCCCCATTTTTGACTTTTTCGACACTACCGGCCCTGTCGTTTTTTTCAATTTTTGCCCACTTTGGAAAATCCTTCACAATTTTCACAAAACGCCCCAACTGTGCTTGATTTTGCTCCTTTTTCACCCAGCCCCCCCCCTCTGGCCTCTTTAAGCAAAGTTTGGGAAAATCCCCATTTTTGACTTTTTCGACACTACCGGCACTGTCGTTTTTTTCAAATTTTGCCCGGTTTGGAAAATCCTTCACAATTTTCCCAAAACGCCCCAACTGTGCTTGATTTTTCTCGTTTTTCAATAAGCCCGCCCCCTGGCCCCTTTTAGCAAAGATTTGGGAAAATCCGCATTTTTGACTTTTTCGACACTACCGGCCCTGTCGTTTTTTTCAAATTTTGCCCGGTTTGGAAAATCCTTCACAATTTTCCCAAAACGCCCCAACTGTGCTTGATTTTGCTCCTTTCTTACTTAGTCCGCCCCCCTGGCCCCTTTTAGCAAGGTTTTGGAAAATCCCCATTTTTGACTTTTTCGACACTACCGGCCCTGTCTTTTTTTTCAATTTTTGCCCACGTTGGAAAATCCTTCACAATTTTCACAAAACGCCCCAACTGTGCTTGATTTTGCTCGTTTTTCAATAAGCCCGCCCCCTGGCCCCTTTTAGCAAAGATTTGGGAAAATCCGCATTTTTGACTTTTTCGACACTACCGGCCCTGTCGTTTTTTTCAAATTTTGCCCGGTTTGGAAAATCCTTCACAATTTTCTCAAAACGCCCCAACTGTGCTTGATTTTGCTCATTTCTGACTCAGTCCGCCCCCCTGGCCCCTTTTAGCAAGGTTTGGGAAAATCCGCATTTTTGACTTTTTCGACACTACCGGCTCTGTCGTTTTTTTCAATTTTTGCCCACTTTGGAAAATCCTTCACAATTTTCACACAACGCCCCAACTGTGCTTGATTTTGCTCCTTTCTGACTCAGTCCGCCCCCCTGGCCCCTTTTAGCAAGGTTTGGGAAAATCCCCATTTTTGACTTTTTCGACACTACCGGCCCTGTCTTTTTTTTCAAATTTTACCCGGTTTGGAAAATCCTTCACAATTTTGCTAAAACGCCCCAACTGTGCTTGATTTTGCTCCTTTCTGACTCAGTCCGCCCCCTGGCACCTTTTAGCAAGGTTTGTGAAAATCCCCATTTTTGACTTTTTCGACACTACCGGCCCTGTCTTTTTTTCAAATTTTGCCCGGTTTGGAAAATCCTTCACAATTTTCACAAAACGCCCCAACTGTGCTTGATTTTGCTCGTTTTTCAATCAGCCCGCCCCCTGGCCCCTTTTAGCAAAAATTTGGGAAAATCCCCATTTTTGACTTTTTCGACACTACCGGCCCTGTCGTTTTTTTCAAATTTTGCCCGGTTTGGAAAATCCTTCACAATTTTCCCAAAACGTCCCAACTGTGCTAGATTTTGCTCCTTTCTGACTCAGTCCGCCCCCCTGGCCCGTTTTAGCAAAGTTTGGGAAAATCCCCATTTTTGACTTTTTCGACACTACCGGCCCTGTCTTTTTTTTCAATTTTTGCCCACGTTGGAAAATCCTTCACAATTTTCACAAAACGCCCCAACTGTGCTTGATTTTGCTCGTTTTTCAATAAGCCCGCCCCCTGGCCCCTTTTAGCAAAGATTTGGGAAAATCCGCATTTTTGACTTTTTCGACACTACCGGCCCTGTCTTTTTTTTCAATTTTTGCCCACGTTGGAAAATCCTTCACAATTTTCACAAAACGCCCCAACTGTGCTTGATTTTGCCCGTTTTTCAATAAGCCCGCCCCCTGGCCCCTTTTAGCAAAGATTTGGGAAAATCCGCATTTTTGACTTTTTCGACACTACCGGCCCTGTCGTTTTTTTCAAATTTTGCCCGGTCTGGAAAATCCTTCACAATTTTCTCAAAACGCCCCAACTGTGCTTGATTTTGCTCATTTCTGACTCTGTCCGCCCCCCTGGCCCCTTTTAGCAAGGTTTGGGAAAATCCGCATTTTTGACTTTTTCGACACTACCGGCCCTGTCTTTTTTTTCAAATTTTGCCCACTTTGGAAAATCCTTCACAATTTTCTCAAAACGCCCCAACTGTGCTTGATTTTGCTCCTTTCTGACTCAGTCCACCCCCTTGCACCTTTTAGCAAGGTTTGTGAAAATCCCCATTTTTGACTTTTTCGACACTACCGGCCCTGTCGTTTTTTTCAATTTTTGCCCACTTTGGAAAATCCTTCACAATTTTCACAAAACGCCCCAACTGTGCTTGATTTTGCTCCTTTTTCACCCAGCCCCCCCCCCTCTGGCCTCTTTAAGCAAAGTTTGGGAAAATCCCCATTTTTGACTTTTTCGACACTACCGGCACTGTCGTTTTTTTCAAATTTTGCCCGGTTTGGAAAATCCTTCACAATTTTCCCAAAACGCCCCAACTGTGCTTGATTTTGCTCCTTTCTGACTCAGTCCGCCCCCCTGGCCCCTTTTAGCAAGGTTTGGGAAAATCCGCATTTTTGACTTTTTCGACACTACCGGCCCTGTCGTTTTTTTCAATTTTTGCCCACTTTGGAAAATCCTTCACAATTTTCACACAACGCCCCAACTGTGCTTGATTTTGCTCCTTTCTGACTCAGCCCGCCCCCCTGGCCCCTTTTAGCAAGGTTTGGGAAAATCCCCATTTTTGACTTTTTCGACACTACCGGCCCTGTCGTTTTTTTCAATTTTTGCCCACTATGGAAAATCCTTCATAATTTTCACAAAACGCCCCAACTGTGCTTGATTTTGCTCGTTTTTCACTCAGCCCCCCCCCCTCTGGCCTCTTTAAGCAAATTTTGTGAAAATCCCCATTTTTGACTTTTTCGACACTACCGGCCCTGTCGTTTTTTTCAAATTTTGCCCGGTTTGGAAAATCCTTCACAATTTTCACACAACGCCCCAACTGTGCTTGATTTTGCTCCTTTCTGACTCAGTCCGCCCCCCTGGCCCCTTTTAGCAAGGTTTGGGAAAATCCCCATTTTTGACTTTATCGACACTACCGGCCCTGTCTTTTTTTTAAATTTTACCCGGTTTGGAAAATCCTTCACAATTTTCTCAAAACGCCCCAACTGTGCTTGATTTTGCTCATTTCTGACTCAGTCCGCCCCCCTGGCCCCTTTTAGCAAGGTTTGGGAAAATCCGCATTTTTGACTTTTTCGACACTACCGGCCCTGTCGTTTTTTTCAATTTTTGCCCACTTTGGAAAATCCTTCACAATTTTCCCAAAACGCCCCAACTGTGCTTGATTTTGCTCCTTTCTGACTCAGTCCGCCCCCTTGCACCTTTTAGCAAGGTTTGGGAAAATCCCCATTTTTGACTTTTTCGACACTACCGGCCCTGTCTTTTTTTTCAAATTTTGCCCACTTTGGAAAATCCTTCACAATTTTCACAAAACGCCCCAACTGTGCTTGATTTTGCTCGTTTTTCAATAAGCCCGCCCCCTGGCCCCTTTTAGCAAAGATTTGGGAAAATCCGCATTTTTGACTTTTTCGACACTACCGGCCCTGTCGTTTTTTTCAAATTTTGCCCGGTCTGGAAAATCCTTCACAATTTTCTCAAAACGCCCCAACTGTGCTTGATTTTGCTCATTTCTGACTCAGTCCGCCCCCCTGGCCCCTTTTAGCAAGGTTTGGGAAAATCCGCATTTTTGACTTTTTCGACACTACCGGCCCTGTCTTTTTTTTCAAATTTTGCCCACTTTGGAAAATCCTTCACAATTTTCACAAAACGCCCCAACTGTGCTTGATTTTGCTCGTTTTTCAATAAGCCCGCCCCCTGGCCCCTTTTAGCAAAGATTTGGGAAAATCCGCATTTTTGACTTTTTCGACACTACCGGCCCTGTCGTTTTTTTCAAATTTTGCCCGGTTTGGAAAATCCTTCACAATTTTCCCAAAACGCCCCAACTGTGCTTGATTTTGCTCCTTTCTGACTCAGTCCGCCCCCCTGGCCCCTTTTAGCAAGGTTTGGGAAAATCCCAATTTTTGACTTTTTCGACACTACCGGCCCTGTCTTTTTTTTTCAAATTTTACCCGGTTTGGAAAATCCTTCACAATTTTCACAAAACGCCCCAACTGTGCTTGATTTTGCTCGTTTTTCAATAAGCCCGCCCCCTGGCCCCTTTTAGCAAAGATTTGGGAAAATCCGCATTTTTGACTTTTTCGACACTACCGGCCCTGTCGTTTTTTTCAAATTTTGCCCGGTTTGGAAAATCCTTCACAATTTTCCCAAAACGCCCCAACTGTGCTTGATTTTGCTCCTTTCTTACTTAGTCCGCCCCCCTGGCCCCTTTTAGCAAGGTTTTGGAAAATCCCCATTTTTGACTTTTTCGACACTACCGGCCCTGTCTTTTTTTTCAATTTTTGCCCACGTTGGAAAATCCTTCACAATTTTCACAAAACGCCCCAACTGTGCTTGATTTTGCTCGTTTTTCAATAAGCCCGCCCCCTGGCCCCTTTTAGCAAAGATTTGGGAAAATCCGCATTTTTGACTTTTTCGACACTACCGGCCCTGTCGTTTTTTTCAAATTTTGCCCGGTCTGGAAAATCCTTCACAATTTTCTCAAAACGCCCCAACTGTGCTTGATTTTGCTCATTTCTGACTCTGTCCGCCCCCCTGGCCCCTTTTAGCAAGGTTTGGGAAAATCCCCATTTTTGACTTTTTCGACACTACCGGCCCTGTCTTTTTTTTCAAATTTTGCCCACTTTGGAAAATCCTTCACAATTTTCTCAAAACGCCCCAACTGTGCTTGATTTTGCTCCTTTCTGACTCAGTCCACCCCCTTGCACCTTTTAGCAAGGTTTGTGAAAATCCCCATTTTTGACTTTTTCGACACTACCGGCCCTGTCGTTTTTTTCAATTTTTGCCCACTTTGGAAAATCCTTCACAATTTTCACAAAACGCCCCAACTGTGCTTGATTTTGCTCCTTTTTCACCCAGCCCCCCCCCTCTGGCCTCTTTAAGCAAAGTTTGGGAAAATCCCCATTTTTGACTTTTTCGACACTACCGGCACTGTCGTTTTTTTCAAATTTTGCCCGGTTTGGAAAATCCTTCACAATTTTCCCAAAACGCCCCAACTGTGCTTGATTTTGCTCGTTTTTCAATAAGCCCGCCCCCTGGCCCCTTTTAGCAAAGATTTGGGAAAATCCGCATTTTTGACTTTTTCGACACTACCGGCCCTGTCGTTTTTTTCAAATTTTGCCCGGTTTGGAGAATCCTTCACAATTTTCCCAAAACGCCCCAACTGTGCTTGATTTTGCTCCTTTCTTACTTAGTCCGCCCCCCTGGCCCCTTTTAGCAAGGTTTTGGAAAATCCCCATTTTTGACTTTTTCGACACTACCGGCCCTGTCTTTTTTTTCAATTTTTGCCCACGTTGGAAAATCCTTCACAATTTTCACAAAACGCCCCAACTGTGCTTGATTTTGCTCGTTTTTCAATAAGCCCGCCCCCTGGCCCCTTTTAGCAAAGATTTGGGAAAATCCGCATTTTTGACTTTTTCGACACTACCGGCCCTGTCGTTTTTTTCAAATTTTGCCCGGTTTGGAAAATCCTTCACAATTTTCTCAAAACGCCCCAACTGTGCTTGATTTTGCTCATTTCTGACTCAGTCCGCCCCCCTGGCCCCTTTTAGCAAGGTTTGGGAAAATCCGCATTTTTGACTTTTTCGACACTACCGGCTCTGTCGTTTTTTTCAATTTTTGCCCACTTTGGAAAATCCTTCACAATTTTCACACAACGCCCCAACTGTGCTTGATTTTGCTCCTTTCTGACTCAGTCCGCCCCCCTGGCCCCTTTTAGCAAGGTTTGGGAAAATCCCCATTTTTGACTTTTTCGACACTACCGGCCCTGTCTTTTTTTTCAAATTTTACCCGGTTTGGAAAATCCTTCACAATTTTGCTAAAACGCCCCAACTGTGCTTGATTTTGCTCCTTTCTGACTCAGTCCGCCCCCTGGCACCTTTTAGCAAGGTTTGTGAAAATCCGCATTTTTGACTTTTTCGACACTACCGGCCCTGTCGTTTTTTTCAAATTTTGCCCGGTCTGGAAAATCCTTCACAATTTTCTCAAAACGCCCCAACTGTGCTTGATTTTGCTCATTTCTGACTCTGTCCGCCCCCCTGGCCCCTTTTAGCAAGGTTTGGGAAAATCCGCATTTTTGACTTTTTCGACACTACCGGCCCTGTCTTTTTTTTCAAATTTTGCCCACTTTGGAAAATCCTTCACAATTTTCTCAAAACGCCCCAACTGTGCTTGATTTTGCTCCTTTCTGACTCAGTCCACCCCCTTGCACCTTTTAGCAAGGTTTGTGAAAATCCCCATTTTTGACTTTTTCGACACTACCGGCCCTGTCGTTTTTTTCAATTTTTGCCCACTTTGGAAAATCCTTCACAATTTTCACAAAACGCCCCAACTGTGCTTGATTTTGCTCCTTTTTCACCCAGCCCCCCCCCTCTGGCCTCTTTAAGCAAAGTTTGGGAAAATCCCCATTTTTGACTTTTTCGACACTACCGGCACTGTCGTTTTTTTCAAATTTTGCCCGGTTTGGAAAATCCTTCACAATTTTCCCAAAACGCCCCAACTGTGCTTGATTTTGCTCCTTTCTGACTCAGTCCGCCCCCCTGGCCCCTTTTAGCAAGGTTTGGGAAAATCCGCATTTTTGACTTTTTCGACACTACCGGCCCTGTCGTTTTTTTCAATTTTTGCCCACTTTGGAAAATCCTTCACAATTTTCACACAACGCCCCAACTGTGCTTGATTTTGCTCCTTTCTGACTCAGCCCGCCCCCCTGGCCCCTTTTAGCAAGGTTTGGGAAAATCCCCATTTTTGACTTTTTCGACACTACCGGCCCTGTCGTTTTTTTCAATTTTTGCCCACTATGGAAAATCCTTCACAATTTTCACAAAACGCCCCAACTGTGCTTGATTTTGCTCGTTTTTCACTCAGCCCCCCCCCTCTGGCCTCTTTAAGCAAATTTTGTGAAAATCCCCATTTTTGACTTTTTCGACACTACCGGCCCTGTCGTTTTTTTCAAATTTTGCCCGGTTTGGAAAATCCTTCACAATTTTCACACAACGCCCCAACTGTGCTTGATTTTGCTCCTTTCTGACTCAGTCCGCCCCCCTGGCCCCTTTTAGCAAGGTTTGGGAAAATCCCCATTTTTGACTTTATCGACACTACCGGCCCTGTCTTTTTTTTAAATTTTACCCGGTTTGGAAAATCCTTCACAATTTTCTCAAAACGCCCCAACTGTGCTTGATTTTGCTCATTTCTGACTCAGTCCGCCCCCCTGGCCCCTTTTAGCAAGGTTTGGGAAAATCCGCATTTTTGACTTTTTCGACACTACCGGCCCTGTCGTTTTTTTCAATTTTTGCCCACGTTGGAAAATCCTTCACAATTTTCCCAAAACGCCCCAACTGTGCTTGATTTTGCTCCTTTCTGACTCAGTCCGCCCCCTTGCACCTTTTAGCAAGGTTTGGGAAAATCCCCATTTTTGACTTTTTCGACACTACCGGCCCTGTCTTTTTTTTCAAATTTTGCCCACTTTGGAAAATCCTTCACAATTTTCACAAAACGCCCCAACTGTGCTTGATTTTGCTCGTTTTTCAATAAGCCCGCCCCCTGGCCCCTTTTAGCAAAGATTTGGGAAAATCCGCATTTTTGACTTTTTCGACACTACCGGCCCTGTCGTTTTTTTCAAATTTTGCCCGGTCTGGAAAATCCTTCACAATTTTCTCAAAACGCCCCAACTGTGCTTGATTTTGCTCATTTCTGACTCAGTCCGCCCCCCTGGCCCCTTTTAGCAAGGTTTGGGAAAATCCGCATTTTTGACTTTTTCGACACTACCGGCCCTGTCTTTTTTTTCAAATTTTGCCCACTTTGGAAAATCCTTCACAATTTTCACAAAACGCCCCAACTGTGCTTGATTTTGCTCGTTTTTCAATAAGCCCGCCCCCTGGCCCCTTTTAGCAAAGATTTGGGAAAATCCGCATTTTTGACTTTTTCGACACTACCGGCCCTGTCGTTTTTTTCAAATTTTGCCCGGTTTGGAAAATCCTTCACAATTTTCCCAAAACGCCCCAACTGTGCTTGATTTTGCTCCTTTCTGACTCAGTCCGCCCCCCTGGCCCCTTTTAGCAAGGTTTGGGAAAATCCCAATTTTTGACTTTTTCGACACTACCGGCCCTGTCTTTTTTTTTCAAATTTTACCCGGTTTGGAAAATCCTTCACAATTTTCACAAAACGCCCCAACTGTGCTTGATTTTGCTCGTTTTTCAATAAGCCCGCCCCCTGGCCCCTTTTAGCAAAGATTTGGGAAAATCCGCATTTTTTACTTTTTCGACACTACCGGCCCTGTCTTTTTTTTCAATTTTTGCCCACGTTGGAAAATCCTTCACAATTTTCACAAAACGCCCCAACTGTGCTTGATTTTGCTCGTTTTTCAATAAGCCCGCCCCCTGGCCCCTTTTAGCAAAGATTTGGGAAAATCCGCATTTTTGACTTTTTCGACACTACCGGCCCTGTCGTTTTTTTCAAATTTTGCCCGGTCTGGAAAATCCTTCACAATTTTCTCAAAACGCCCCAACTGTGCTTGATTTTGCTCATTTCTGACTCTGTCCGCCCCCCTGGCCCCTTTTAGCAAGGTTTGGGAAAATCCCCATTTTTGACTTTTTCGACACTACCGGCCCTGTCTTTTTTTTCAAATTTTGCCCACTTTGGAAAATCCTTCACAATTTTCTCAAAACGCCCCAACTGTGCTTGATTTTGCTCCTTTCTGACTCAGTCCACCCCCTTGCACCTTTTAGCAAGGTTTGTGAAAATCCCCATTTTTGACTTTTTCGACACTACCGGCCCTGTCGTTTTTTTCAATTTTTGCCCACTTTGGAAAATCCTTCACAATTTTCACAAAACGCCCCAACTGTGCTTGATTTTGCTCCTTTTTCACCCAGCCCCCCCCCTCTGGCCTCTTTAAGCAAAGTTTGGGAAAATCCCCATTTTTGACTTTTTCGACACTACCGGCACTGTCGTTTTTTTCAAATTTTGCCCGGTTTGGAAAATCCTTCACAATTTTCCCAAAACGCCCCAACTGTGCTTGATTTTTCTCGTTTTTCAATAAGCCCGCCCCCTGGCCCCTTTTAGCAAAGATTTGGGAAAATCCGCATTTTTGACTTTTTCGACACTACCGGCCCTGTCGTTTTTTTCAAATTTTGCCCGGTTTGGAAAATCCTTCACAATTTTCCCAAAACGCCCCAACTGTGCTTGATTTTGCTCCTTTCTTACTTAGTCCGCCCCCCTGGCCCCTTTTAGCAAGGTTTTGGAAAATCCCCATTTTTGACTTTTTCGACACTACCGGCCCTGTCTTTTTTTTCAATTTTTGCCCACGTTGGAAAATCCTTCACAATTTTCACAAAACGCCCCAACTGTGCTTGATTTTGCTCGTTTTTCAATAAGCCCGCCCCCTGGCCCCTTTTAGCAAAGATTTGGGAAAATCCGCATTTTTGACTTTTTCGACACTACCGGCCCTGTCGTTTTTTTCAAATTTTGCCCGGTTTGGAAAATCCTTCACAATTTTCTCAAAACGCCCCAACTGTGCTTGATTTTGCTCATTTCTGACTCAGTCCGCCCCCCTGGCCCCTTTTAGCAAGGTTTGGGAAAATCCGCATTTTTGACTTTTTCGACACTACCGGCTCTGTCGTTTTTTTCAATTTTTGCCCACTTTGGAAAATCCTTCACAATTTTCACACAACGCCCCAACTGTGCTTGATTTTGCTCCTTTCTGACTCAGTCCGCCCCCCTGGCCCCTTTTAGCAAGGTTTGGGAAAATCCCCATTTTTGACTTTTTCGACACTACCGGCCCTGTCTTTTTTTTCAAATTTTACCCGGTTTGGAAAATCCTTCACAATTTTGCTAAAACGCCCCAACTGTGCTTGATTTTGCTCCTTTCTGACTCAGTCCGCCCCCTGGCACCTTTTAGCAAGGTTTGTGAAAATCCCCATTTTTGACTTTTTCGACACTACCGGCCCTGTCTTTTTTTCAAATTTTGCCCGGTTTGGAAAATCCTTCACAATTTTCACAAAACGCCCCAACTGTGCTTGATTTTGCTCGTTTTTCAATCAGCCCGCCCCCTGGCCCCTTTTAGCAAAAATTTGGGAAAATCCCCATTTTTGACTTTTTCGACACTACCGGCCCTGTCGTTTTTTTCAAATTTTGCCCGGTTTGGAAAATCCTTCACAATTTTCCCAAAACGTCCCAACTGTGCTAGATTTTGCTCCTTTCTGACTCAGTCCGCCCCCCTGGCCCGTTTTAGCAAGGTTTGGGAAAATCCCCATTTTTGACTTTTTCGACACTACCGGCCCTGTCTTTTTTTTCAAATTTTGCCCACTTTGGAAAATCCTTCACAATTTTCACAAAACGCCCCAACTGTGCTTGATTTTGCTCGTTTTTCAATAAGCCCGCCCCCTGGCCCCTTTTAGCAAAGATTTGGGAAAATCCGCATTTTTGACTTTTTCGACACTACCGGCCCTGTCGTTTTTTTCAAATTTTACCCGGTTTGGAAAATCCTTCACAATTTTCACAAAACGCCCCAACCGTGCTTGATTTTGCTCCTTTCTGACTCAGTCCGCCCCCCTGGCCCGTTTTAGCAAGGTTTGGGAAAATCCCCATTTTTGACTTTTTCGACACTACCGGCCCTGTCTTTTTTTTCAAATTTTACCCGGTTTGGAAAATCCTTCACAATTTTCACAAAACGCCCCAACTGTGCTTGATTTTGCTCGTTTTTCAATAAGCCCGCCCCCTGGCCCCTTTTAGCAAAGATTTGGGAAAATCCGCATTTTTGACTTTTTCGACACTACCGGCCCTGTCGTTTTTTTCAAATTTTGCCCGGTCTGGAAAATCCTTCACAATTTTCTCAAAACGCCCCAACTGTGCTTGATTTTGCTCATTTCTGACTCTGTCCGCCCCCTGGCCCGCTTTAGCAAGGTTTGGGAAAATCCCCATTTTTGACTTTTTCGACACTACCGGCCCTGTCTTTTTTTTCAAATTTTACCCGGTTTGGAAAATCCTTCACAATTTTCACAAAACGCCCCAACTGTGCTTGATTTTGCTCGTTTTTCAATAAGCCCGCCCCCTGGCCCCTTTTAGCAAAGATTTGGGAAAATCCGCATTTTTGACTTTTTCGACACTACCGGCCCTGTCGTTTTTTTCAAATTTTGCCCGGTCTGGAAAATCCTTCACAATTTTCTCAAAACGCCCCAACTGTGCTTGATTTTGCTCATTTCTGACTCAGTCCGCCCCCCTGGCCCCTTTTAGCAAGGTTTGGGAAAATCCGCATTTTTGACTTTTTCGACACTACCGGCCCTGTCTTTTTTTTCAAATTTTGCCCACTTTGGAAAATCCTTCACAATTTTCACAAAACGCCCCAACTGTGCTTGATTTTGCTCGTTTTTCAATAAGCCCGCCCCCTGGCCCCTTTTAGCAAAGATTTGGGAAAATCCGCATTTTTGACTTTTTCGACACTACCGGCCCTGTCGTTTTTTTCAAATTTTGCCCGGTTTGGAAAATCCTTCACAATTTTCCCAAAACGCCCCAACTGTGCTTGATTTTGCTCCTTTCTGACTCAGTCCGCCCCCCTGGCCCCTTTTAGCAAGGTTTGGGAAAATCCCAATTTTTGACTTTTTCGACACTACCGGCCCTGTCTTTTTTTTTCAAATTTTACCCGGTTTGGAAAATCCTTCACAATTTTCACAAAACGCCCCAACTGTGCTTGATTTTGCTCGTTTTTCAATAAGCCCGCCCCCTGGCCCCTTTTAGCAAAGATTTGGGAAAATCCGCATTTTTGACTTTTTCGACACTACCGGCCCTGTCGTTTTTTTCAAATTTTGCCCGGTTTGGAAAATCCTTCACAATTTTCCCAAAACGCCCCAACTGTGCTTGATTTTGCTCCTTTCTTACTTAGTCCGCCCCCCTGGCCCCTTTTAGCAAGGTTTGGGAAAATCCGCATTTTTGACTTTTTCGACACTACCGGCCCTGTCTTTTTTTTCAATTTTTGCCCACGTTGGAAAATCCTTCACAATTTTCACAAAACGCCCCAACTGTGCTTGATTTTGCTCGTTTTTCAATAAGCCCGCCCCCTGGCCCCTTTTAGCAAAGATTTGGGAAAATCCGCATTTTTGACTTTTTCGACACTACCGGCCCTGTCTTTTTTTTCAATTTTTGCCCACGTTGGAAAATCCTTCACAATTTTCACAAAACGCCCCAACTGTGCTTGATTTTGCTCGTTTTTCAATAAGCCCGCCCCCTGGCCCCTTTTAGCAAAGATTTGGGAAAATCCGCATTTTTGACTTTTTCGACACTACCGGCCCTGTCGTTTTTTTCAAATTTTGCCCGGTTTGGAAAATCCTTCACAATTTTCTCAAAACGCCCCAACTGTGCTTGATTTTGCTCATTTCTGACTCAGTCCGCCCCCCTGGCCCCTTTTAGCAAGGTTTGGGAAAATCCGCATTTTTGACTTTTTCGACACTACCGGCCTTGTCTTTTTTTTCAAATTTTGCCCGGTTTGGAAAATCCTTCACAATTTTCTCAAAACGCCCCAACTGTGCTTGATTTTGCTCATTTCTGACTCAGTCCGCCCCCCTGGCCCCTTTTAGCAAGGTTTGGGAAAATCCGCATTTTTGACTTTTTCGACACTACCGGCCCTGTCTTTTTTTTCAATTTTTGCCCACGTTGGAAAATCCTTCACAATTTTCACAAAACGCCCCAACTGTGCTTGATTTTGCTCGTTTTTCAATAAGCCCGCCCCCTGGCCCCTTTTAGCAAAGATTTGGGAAAATCCGCATTTTTGACTTTTTCGACACTACCGGCCCTGTCGTTTTTTTCAAATTTTGCCCGGTCTGGAAAATCCTTCACAATTTTCTCAAAACGCCCCAACTGTGCTTGATTTTGCTCATTTCTGACTCTGTCCGCCCCCCTGGCCCCTTTTAGCAAGGTTTGGGAAAATCCGCATTTTTGACTTTTTCGACACTACCGGCCCTGTCTTTTTTTTCAAATTTTGCCCACTTTGGAAAATCCTTCACAATTTTCTCAAAACGCCCCAACTGTGCTTGATTTTGCTCCTTTCTGACTCAGTCCACCCCCTTGCACCTTTTAGCAAGGTTTGTGAAAATCCCCATTTTTGACTTTTTCTACACTACCGGCCCTGTCGTTTTTTTCAATTTTTGCCCACTTTGGAAAATCCTTCACAATTTTCACAAAACGCCCCAACTGTGCTTGATTTTGCTCGTTTTTCAATAAGCCCGCCCCCTGGCCCCTTTTAGCAAAGATTTGGGAAAATCCGCATTTTTGACTTTTTCGACACTACCGGCCCTGTCGTTTTTTTCAAATTGTGCCCGGTTTGGAAAATCCTTCACAATTTTCCCAAAACGCCCCAACTGTGCTTGATTTTGCTCCTTTCTGACTCAGTCCGCCCCCCTGGCCCCTTTTAGCAAGGTTTGGGAAAATCCCAATTTTTGACTTTTTCGACACTACCGGCCCTGTCGTTTTTTTCAAATTTTGCCCGGTTTGGAAAATCCTTCACAATTTTCCCAAACGCCCCAACTGTGCTTGATTTTGTTCCTTTCTTACTCAGTCCGCCCCCCTGGCCCCTTTTAGCAAGGTTTTGGAAAATCCCCATTTTTGACTTTTTCGACACTACCGGACCTGTCGTTTTTTTCAAATTTTGCCCGGTTTGGAAAATCCTTCACAATTTTCTCAAAACGCCCCAACTGTGCTTGATTTTGCTCATTTCTGACTCAGTCCGCCCCCCTGGCCCCTTTTAGCAAGGTTTGGGAAAATCCGCATTTTTGACTTTTTCGACACTACCGGCTCTGTCGTTTTTTTCAATTTTTGCCCACTTTGGAAAATCCTTCACAATTTTCACACAACGCCCCAACTGTGCTTGATTTTGCTCGTTTTTCAATAAGCCCGCCCCCTGGCCCCTTTTAGCAAAGATTTGGGAAAATCCGCATTTTTGACTTTTTCGACACTACCGGCCCTGTCTTTTTTTCAAATTTTGCCCGGTTTGGAAAATCCTTCACAATTTTCACAAAACGCCCCAACTGTGCTTGATTTTGCTCGTTTTTCAATCAGCCCGCCCCCTGGCCCCTTTTAGCAAAAATTTGGGAAAATCCCAATTTTTGACTTTTTTGACACTACCGGACCTGTCGTTTTTTTCAAATTTTGCCCACTTTGGAAAATCCTTCACAATTTTCTCAAAACGCCCCAACTGTGCTTGATTTTGCTCCTTTCTGACTCAGTCCACCCCCTGGCACCTTTTAGCAAGGTTTGGGAAAATCCCCATTTTTGACTTTTTCGACACTACCGGCCCTGTCGTTTTTTTCAATTTTTGCCCACTTTGGAAAATCCTTCACAATTTTCACAAAACGCCCCAACTGTGCTTGATTTTGCTCCTTTTTCACCAAGCCCCCCCCCCTCTGGCCTCTTTAAGCAAAGTTTGGGAAAATCCCCATTTTTGACTTTTTCGACACTACCGGCACTGTCGTTTTTTTCAAATTTATGCCCGGTTTGGAAAATCCTTCACAATTTTCCCAAAACGCCCCAACTGTGCTTGATTTTGCTCCTTTCTTACTTAGTCCGCCCCCCTGGCCCCTTTTAGCAAAGATTTGGGAAAATCCGCATTTTTGACTTTTTCGACACTACCGGCCCTGTCGTTTTTTTCAAATTTTGCCCGGTCTGGAAAATCCTTCACAATTTTCTCAAAAACGCCCCAACTGTGCTTGATTTTGCTCATTTCTGACTCTGTCCGCCCCCCTGGCCCCTTTTAGCAAGGTTTGGGAAAATCCGCATTTTTGACTTTTTCGACACTACCGGCCCTGTCTTTTTTTTCAAATTTTGCCCACTTTGGAAAATCCTTCACAATTTTCTCAAAACGCCCCAACTGTGCTTGATTTTGCTCCTTTCTGACTCAGTCCACCCCCTTGCACCTTTTAGCAAGGTTTGTGAAAATCCCCATTTTTGACTTTTTCGACACTACCGGCCCTGTCGTTTTTTTCAATTTTTGCCCACTTTGGAAAATCCTTCACAATTTTCACAAAACGCCCCAACTGTGCTTGATTTTGCTCCTTTTTCACCCAGCCCCCCCCCTCTGGCCTCTTTAAGAAAAGTTTGGGAAAATCCCCATTTTTGACTTTTTCGACACTACCGGCCCTGTCGTTTTTTTCAAATTTTGCCCGGTTTGGAAAATCCTTCACAATTTTCCCAAAACGCCCCAACTGTGCTTGATTTTGCTCCTTTCTGACTCAGTCCGCCCCCCTGGCCCCTTTTAGCAAGGTTTGGGAAAATCCGCATTTTTGACTTTTTCGACACTACCGGCCCTGTCGTTTTTTTTCAATTTTTGCCCACTTTGGAAAATCCTTCACAATTTTCACACAACGCCCCAACTGTGCTTGATTTTGCTCCTTTCTGACTCAGCCCGCCCCCCTGGCCCCTTTTAGCAAGGTTTGGGAAAATCCCCATTTTTGACTTTTTCGACACTACCGGCCCTGTCGTTTTTTTCAATTTTTGCCCACTATGGAAAATCCTTCACAATTTTCACAAAACGCCCCAACTGTGCTTGATTTTGCTCGTTTTTCACTCAGCCCCCCCCCTCTGGCCTCTTTAAGCAAATTTTGTGAAAATCCCCATTTTTGACTTTTCGACACTACCGGCCCTGTCGTTTTTTTCAAATTTTGCCCGGTTTGGAAAATCCTTCACAATTTTCACACAACGCCCCAACTGTGCTTGATTTTGCTCCTTTCTGACTCAGTCCGCCCCCCTGGCCCCTTTTAGCAAGGTTTGGGAAAATCCCCATTTTTGACTTTATCGACACTACCGGCCCTGTCTTTTTTTTAAATTTTACCCGGTTTGGAAAATCCTTCACAATTTTCTCGTAACGCCCCAACTGTGCTTGATTTTGCTCATTTCTGACTCAGTCCGCCCCCCTGGCCTCTTTAAGCAAGGTTTGGGAAAATCCGCATTTTTGACTTTTTCGACACTACCGGCCCTGTCGTTTTTTTCAATTTTTGCCCACGTTGGAAAATCCTTCACAATTTTCCCAAAACGCCCCAACTGTGCTTGATTTTGCTCCTTTCTGACTCAGTCCGCCCCCCTTGCACCTTTTAGCAAGGTTTGGGAAAATCCCCATTTTTGACTTTTTCGACACTACCGGCCCTGTCTTTTTTTTCAAATTTTGCCCACTTTGGAAAATCCTTCACAATTTTCACAAAACGCCCCAACTGTGCTTGATTTTGCTCGTTTTTCAATAAGCCCGCCCCCTGGCCCCTTTTAGCAAAGATTTGGGAAAATCCGCATTTTTGACTTTTTCGACACTACCGGCCCTGTCGTTTTTTTCAAATTTTGCCCGGTCTGGAAAATCCTTCACAATTTTCTCAAAACGCCCCAACTGTGCTTGATTTTGCTCATTTCTGACTCAGTCCGCCCCCCTGGCCCCTTTTAGCAAGGTTTGGGAAAATCCGCATTTTTGACTTTTCCGACACTACCGGCCCTGTCTTTTTTTTCAAATTTTGCCCACTTTGGAAAATCCTTCACAATTTTCACAAAACGCCCCAACTGTGCTTGATTTTGCTCGTTTTTCAATAAGCCCGCCCCCTGGCCCCTTTTAGCAAAGATTTGGGAAAATCCGCATTTTTGACTTTTTCGACACTACCGGCCCTGTCGTTTTTTTCAAATTTTGCCCGGTTTGGAAAATCCTTCACAATTTTCCCAAAACGCCCCAACTGTGCTTGATTTTGCTCCTTTCTGACTCAGTCCGCCCCCCTGGCCCCTTTTAGCAAGGTTTGGGAAAATCCCAATTTTTGACTTTATCGACACTACCGGCCCTGTCTTTTTTTTTCAAATTTTACCCGGTTTGGAAAATCCTTCACAATTTTCACAAAACGCCCCAACTGTGCTTGATTTTGCTCCTTTCTTACTTAGTCCGCCCCCCTGGCCCCTTTTAGCAAGGTTTTGGAAAATCCCCATTTTTTTTGACTTTTTCGACACTACCGGCCCTGTCGTTTTTTTCAAATTTTGCCCGGTTTGGAAAATCCTTCACAATTTTCTCAAAACGCCCCAACTGTGCTTGATTTTGCTCATTTCTGACTCAGTCCGCCCCCCTGGCCCCTTTTAGCAAGGTTTGGGAAAATCCGCATTTTTGACTTTTTCGACACTACCGGCCCTGTCTTTTTTTTCAATTTTTGCCCACGTTGGAAAATCCTTCACAATTTTCACAAAACGCCCCAACTGTGCTTGATTTTGCTCGTTTTTCAATAAGCCCGCCCCCTGGCCCCTTTTAGCAAAGATTTGGGAAAATCCGCATTTTTGACTTTTTCGACACTACCGGCCCTGTCGTTTTTTTCAAATTTTGCCCGGTCTGGAAAATCCTTCACAATTTTCTCAAAACGCCCCAACTGTGCTTGATTTTGCTCATTTCTGACTCTGTCCGCCCCCCTGGCCCCTTTTAGCAAGGTTTGGGAAAATCCGCATTTTTGACTTTTTCGACACTACCGGCCCTGTCTTTTTTTTCAAATTTTGCCCACTTTGGAAAATCCTTCACAATTTTCTCAAAACGCCCCAACTGTGCTTGATTTTGCTCCTTTCTGACTCAGTCCACCCCCTTGCACCTTTTAGCAAGGTTTGTGAAAATCCCCATTTTTGACTTTTTCGACACTACCGGCCCTGTCGTTTTTTTCAATTTTTGCCCACTTTGGAAAATCCTTCACAATTTTCACAAAACGCCCCAACTGTGCTTGATTTTGCTCCTTTTTCACCCAGCCCCCCCCCTCTGGCCTCTTTAAGCAAAGTTTGGGAAAATCCCCATTTTTGACTTTTTCGACACTACCGGCACTGTCGTTTTTTTCAAATTTTGCCCGGTTTGGAAAATCCTTCACAATTTTCCCAAAACGCCCCAACTGTGCTTGATTTTGCTCCTTTCTGACTCAGTCCGCCCCCCTGGCCCCTTTTAGCAAGGTTTGGGAAAATCCGCATTTTTGACTTTTTCGACACTACCGGCCCTGTCGTTTTTTTCAATTTTTGCCCACTATGGAAAATCCTTCACAATTTTCACAAAACGCCCCAACTGTGCTTGATTTTGCTCGTTTTTCACTCAGCCCCCCCCCTCTGGCCTCTTTAAGCAAATTTTGTGAAAATCCCCATTTTTGACTTTTTCGACACTACCGGCCCTGTCGTTTTTTTCAAATTTTGCCCGGTTTGGAAAATCCTTCACAATTTTCACACAACGCCCCAACTGTGCTTGATTTTGCTCCTTCCTCCCTCCCTCCTTTCCTTCCTTCTTCCTCCTTTCCTTCCTTCATCCCTCCCTCCTTTCCTTCCTTCTTCTTCCTTTCCTTCCTTCTTCCTTTCCTTCTTCCCTTCCTTCTTCCCTTCCGTCCTCCCTCCCTCCTTTCCTTCCTTCCTTCCGTCTGTCCTTCCTTCCTCCCTTCCACTTTTCCTTTCTCCATCCCTCCCTCCTTCCTTCCTTCCTTCCTCCCTCCTTTCCTTCCTTCTTCCTTCCTCCCTCCTTTCCTTCTTCCGTCCTTCCTCCCTCCTTTCCTTCTTCCTTCTTCCCTCCCATCCTCCCTTCCGTGCTTGATTTTGCTCGTTTTTCAATAAGCCCGCCCCCTGGCCCCTTTTAGCAAAGATTTGGGAAAATCCGCATTTTTGACTTTTTCGACACTACCGGCCCTGTCGTTTTTTTTCAAATTTTGCCCGGTTTGGAAAATCCTTCACAATTTTCCCAAAACGCCCCAACTGTGCTTGATTTTGCTCCTTTCTGACTCAGTCCGCCCCCCTGGCCCCTTTTAGCAAGGTTTGGGAAAATCCAAATTTTTGACTTTTTCGACACTACCGGCCCTGTCTTTTTTTTTCAAATTTTACCCGGTTTGGAAAATCCTTCACAATTTTCACAAAACGCCCCAACTGTGCTTGATTTTGCTCGTTTTTCAATAAGCCCGCCCCCTGGCCCCTTTTAGCAAAGATTTGGGAAAATCCGCATTTTTTACTTTTTCGACACTACCGGCCCTGTCGTTTTTTTCAAATTTTGCCCGGTTTGGAAAATCCTTCACAATTTTCCCAAAACGCCCCAACTGTGCTTGATTTTGCTCCTTTCTTACTTAGTCCGCCCCCCTGGCCCCTTTTAGCAAGGTTTTGGAAAATCCCCATTTTTGACTTTTTCGACACTACCGGCCCTGTCGTTTTTTTCAAATTTTGCCCGGTTTGGAAAATCCTTCACAATTTTCTCAAAACGCCCCAACTGTGCTTGATTTTGCTCATTTCTGACTCAGTCCGCCCCCCTGGCCCCTTTTAGCAAGGTTTGGGAAAATCCGCATTTTTGACTTTTTCGACACTACCGGCCCTGTCTTTTTTTTCAAATTTTGCCCACTTTGGAAAATCCTTCACAATTTTCTCAAAACGCCCCAACTGTGCTTGATTTTGCTCCTTTCTGACTCAGTCCACCCCCTTGCACCTTTTAGCAAGGTTTGTGAAAATCCCCATTTTTGACTTTTTCGACACTACCGGCCCTGTCGTTTTTTTCAATTTTTGCCCACTTTGGAAAATCCTTCACAATTTTCACAAAACGCCCCAACTGTGCTTGATTTTGCTCCTTTTTCACCCAGCCCCCCCCCTCTGGCCTCTTTAAGCAAAGATTTGGGAAAATCCGCATTTTTGACTTTTTCGACACTACCGGCCCTGTCGTTTTTTTCAAATTTTGCCCGGTCTGGAAAATCCTTCACAATTTTCTCAAAACGCCCCAACTGTGCTTGATTTTGCTCATTTCTGACTCTGTCCGCCCCCCTGGCCCCTTTTAGCAAGGTTTGGGAAAATCCGCATTTTTGACTTTTTCGACACTACCGGCCCTGTCTTTTTTTTCAAATTTTGCCCACTTTGGAAAATCCTTCACAATTTTCTCAAAACGCCCCAACTGTGCTTGATTTTGCTCCTTTCTGACTCAGTCCACCCCCTTGCACCTTTTAGCAAGGTTTGTGAAAATCCCCATTTTTGACTTTTTCGACACTACCGGCCCTGTCGTTTTTTTCAATTTTTGCCCACTTTGGAAAATCCTTCACAATTTTCACAAAACGCCCCAACTGTGCTTGATTTTGCTCCTTTTTCACCCAGCCCCCCCCCTCTGGCCTCTTTAAGCAAAGTTTGGGAAAATCCCCATTTTTGACTTTTTCGACACTACCGGCACTGTCGTTTTTTTCAAATTTTGCCCGGTTTGGAAAATCCTTCACAATTTTCCCAAAACGCCCCAACTGTGCTTGATTTTGCTCCTTTCTGACTCAGTCCGCCCCCCTGGCCCCTTTTAGCAAGGTTTGGGAAAATCCGCATTTTTGACTTTTTCGACACTACCGGCCCTGTCGTTTTTTTCAATTTTTGCCCACTATGGAAAATCCTTCACAATTTTCACAAAACGCCCCAACTGTGCTTGATTTTGCTCGTTTTTCACTCAGCCCCCCCCCTCTGGCCTCTTTAAGCAAATTTTGTGAAAATCCCCATTTTTGACTTTTTCGACACTACCGGCCCTGTCGTTTTTTTCAAATTTTGCCCGGTTTGGAAAATCCTTCACAATTTTCACACAACGCCCCAACTGTGCTTGATTTTGCTCCTTTCTGACTCAGTCCGCCCCCCTGGCCCCTTTTAGCAAGGTTTGGGAAAATCCCCATTTTTGACTTTATCGACACTACCGGCCCTGTCGTTTTTTTTCAAATTTTGCCCGGTCTGGAAAATCCTTCACAATTTTCTCAAAACGCCCCAACTGTGCTTGATTTTGCTCATTTCTGACTCAGTCCGCCCCCCTGGCCCCTTTTAGCAAGGTTTGGGAAAATCCGCATTTTTGACTTTTTCGACACTACCGGCCCTGTCTTTTTTTTCAAATTTAGCCCACTTTGGAAAATCCTTCACAATTTTCACACAACGCCCCAACTGTGCTTGATTTTGCTCGTTTTTCAATAAGCCCGCCCCCTGGCCCCTTTTAGCAAAGATTTGGGAAAATCCGCATTTTTGACTTTTTCGACACTACCGGCCCTGTCGTTTTTTTCAAATTTTGCCCGGTTTGGAAAATCCTTCACAATTTTCCCAAAACGCCCCAACTGTGCTTGATTTTGCTCCTTTCTGACTCAGTCCGCCCCCCTGGCCCCTTTTAGCAAGGTTTGGGAAAATCCAAATTTTTGACTTTTTCGACACTACCGGCCCTGTCTTTTTTTTTCAAATTTTACCCGGTTTGGAAAATCCTTCACAATTTTCACAAAACGCCCCAACTGTGCTTGATTTTGCTCGTTTTTCAATAAGCCCGCCCCCTGGCCCCTTTTAGCAAAGATTTGGGAAAATCCGCATTTTTTACTTTTTCGACACTACCGGCCCTGTCGTTTTTTTCAAATTTTGCCCGGTTTGGAAAATCCTTCACAATTTTCCCAAAACGCCCCAACTGTGCTTGATTTTGCTCCTTTCTTACTTAGTCCGCCCCCCTGGCCCCTTTTAGCAAGGTTTTGGAAAATCCCCATTTTTGACTTTTTCGACACTACCGGCCCTGTCGTTTTTTTCAAATTTTGCCCGGTTTGGAAAATCCTTCACAATTTTCTCAAAACGCCCCAACTGTGCTTGATTTTGCTCATTTCTGACTCAGTCCGCCCCCCTGGCCCCTTTTAGCAAGGTTTGGGAAAATCCGCATTTTTGACTTTTTCGACACTACCGGCCCTGTCTTTTTTTTCAAATTTTGCCCACTTTGGAAAATCCTTCACAATTTTCTCAAAACGCCCCAACTGTGCTTGATTTTGCTCCTTTCTGACTCAGTCCACCCCCTTGCACCTTTTAGCAAGGTTTGTGAAAATCCCCATTTTTGACTTTTTCGACACTACCGGCCCTGTCGTTTTTTTCAATTTTTGCCCACTTTGGAAAATCCTTCACAATTTTCACAAAACGCCCCAACTGTGCTTGATTTTGCTCCTTTTTCACCCAGCCCCCCCCCTCTGGCCTCTTTAAGCAAAGTTTGGGAAAATCCCCATTTTTGACTTTTTCGACACTACCGGCACTGTCGTTTTTTTCAAACTTTGCCCGGTTTGGAAAATCCTTCACAATTTTCCCAAAACGCCCCAACTGTGCTTGATTTTGCTCCTTTCTGACTCAGTCCGCCCCCCTGGCCCCTTTTAGCAAGGTTTGGGAAAATCCGCATTTTTGACTTTTTCGACACTATCGGCCCTGTCGTTTTTTTCAATTTTTGCCCACTTTGGAAAATCCTTCACAATTTTCACACAACGCCCCAACTGTGCTTGATTTTGCTCCTTTCTGACTCAGCCCGCCCCCCTGGCCCCTTTTAGCAAGGTTTGGGAAAATCCCCATTTTTGACTTTTTCGACACTACCGGCCCTGTCGTTTTTTTCAATTTTTGCCCACTATGGAAAATCCTTCACAATTTTCACAAAACGCCCCAACTGTGCTTGATTTTGCTCGTTTTTCACTCAGCCCCCCCCCTCTGGCCTCTTTAAGCAAATTTTGTGAAAATCCCCATTTTTGACTTTTTCGACACTACCGGCCCTGTCGTTTTTTTCAAATTTTGCCCGGTTTGGAAAATCCTTCACAATTTTCACACAACGCCCCAACTGTGCTTGATTTTGCTCCTTTCTGACTCAGTCCGCCCCCCTGGCCCCTTTTAGCAAGGTTTGGGAAAATCCCCATTTTTGACTTTATCGACACTACCGGCCCTGTCGTTTTTTTCAAATTTTGCCCGGTCTGGAAAATCCTTCACAATTTTCTCAAAACGCCCCAACTGTGCTTGATTTTGCTCATTTCTGACTCAGTCCGCCCCCCTGGCCCCTTCTAGCAAGGTTTGGGAAAATCCGCATTTTTGACTTTTTCGACACTACCGGCCCTGTCGTTTTTTTCAAATTTTGCCCGGTTTGGAAAATCCTTCACAATTTTCCCAAAACGCCCCAACTGTGCTTGATTTTGTTCCTTTCTTACTCAGTCCGCCCCCCTGGCCCCTTTTAGCAAGGTTTTGGAAAATCCCCATTTTTGACTTTTTCGACACTACCGGACCTGTCGTTTTTTTCAAATTTTGCCCGGTTTGGAAAATCCTTCACAATTTTCTCAAAACGCCCCAACTGTGCTTGATTTTGCTCATTTCTGACTCAGTCCGCCCCCCTGGCCCCTTTTAGCAAGGTTTGGGAAAATCCGCATTTTTGACTTTTTCGACACTACCGGCTCTGTCGTTTTTTTCAATTTTTGCCCACTTTGGAAAATCCTTCACAATTTTCACACAACGCCCCAACTGTGCTTGATTTTGCTCGTTTTTCAATAAGCCCGCCCCCTGGCCCCTTTTAGCAAAGATTTGGGAAAATCCGCATTTTTGACTTTTTCGACACTACCGGCCCTGTCTTTTTTTCAAATTTTGCCCGGTTTGGAAAATCCTTCACAATTTTCACAAAACGCCCCAACTGTGCTTGATTTTGCTCGTTTTTCAATCAGCCCGCCCCCTGGCCCCTTTTAGCAAAAATTTGGGAAAATCCTGATTTTTGACTTTTTTGACACTACCGGACCTGTCGTTTTTTTCAAATTTTGCCCACTTTGGAAAATCCTTCACAATTTTCTCAAAACGCCCCAACTGTGCTTGATTTTGCTCCTTTCTGACTCAGTCCACCCCCTGGCACCTTTTAGCAAGGTTTGTGAAAATCCCCATTTTTGACTTTTTCGACACTACCGGCCCTGTCGTTTTTTTCAATTTTTGCCCACTTTGGAAAATCCTTCACAATTTTCACAAAACGCCCCAACTGTGCTTGATTTTGCTCCTTTTTCACCCAGCCCCCCCCCTCTGGCCTCTTTAAGCAAAGTTTGGGAAAATCCCCATTTTTGACTTTTTCGACACTACCGGCACTGTCGTTTTTTTCAAATTTTGCCCGGTTTGGAAAATCCTTCACAATTTTCCCAAAACGCCCCAACTGTGCTTGATTTTGCTCCTTTCTTACTTAGTCCGCCCCCCTGGCCCCTTTTAGCAAGGTTTTGGAAAATCCCCATTTTTGACTTTTTCGACACTACCGGCCCTGTCGTTTTTTTCAAATTTTGCCCGGTTTGGAAAATCCTTCACAATTTTCTCAAAACGCCCCAACTGTGCTTGATTTTGCTCATTTCTGACTCAGTCCGCCCCCCTGGCCCCTTTTAGCAAGGTTTGGGAAAATCCGCATTTTGGACTTTTTCGACACTACCGGCCCTGTCTTTTTTTTCAATTTTTGCCCACGTTGGAAAATCCTTCACAATTTTCACAAAACGCCCCAACTGTGCTTGATTTTGCTCGTTTTTCAATAAGCCCGCCCCCTGGCCCCTTTTAGCAAAGATTTGGGAAAATCCGCATTTTTGACTTTTTCGACACTACCGGCCCTGTCGTTTTTTTCAAATTTTGCCCGGTCTGGAAAATCCTTCACAATTTTCTCAAAACGCCCCAACTGTGCTTGATTTTGCTCATTTCTGACTCTGTCCGCCCCCCTGGCCCCTTTTAGCAAGGTTTGGGAAAATCCGCATTTTTGACTTTTTCGACACTACCGGCCCTGTCGTTTTTTTCAATTTTTGCACACTTTGAAAAATCCTTCACAATTTTCACAAAACGCCCCAACTGTGCTTGATTTTGCTCGTTTTTCACTCAGCCCGACCCCTGGCCCCTTTTAGCAAGGTTTGGGAAAATCCCCATTTTTGACTTTTTCGACACTACCGGCCCTGTCGTTTATTTCAATTTTTGCCCACTTTGAAAAATCCTTCACAATTTTCCCAAAACGCCCCAACTGTGCTTGATTTTGCTCCTTTCTGACTCAGTCCGCCCCCCTGGCCCCTTTTAGCAAGGTTTGGGAAAATCCCCATTTTTGACTTTTTCGACACTACCGGACCTGTCGTTTTTTTTCAATTTTTGCCCAATTTGGAAAATCCTTCACAATTTTTACACAACGCCCCAACTGTGCTTGATTTTGCTCCTTTCTGACTCAGTCCGCCCCCCTGGCCCCTTTTAGCAAGGTTTGGGAAAATCCCCATTTTTGACTTTTTCGACACTACCGGCCCTGTCGTTTTTTTCAATTTTTGCCCACTTTGAAAAATCCTTCACAATTTTCACACAACGCCCCAACTGTGCTTGATTTTGCTCCTTTCTCACTCAGCCCGCCCCCCTGGCCCCTTTTAGCAAGGATTTGGGAAAATCCCCATTTTTGACTTTTTCGACACTACCGGCCCTGTCGTATTTTAAAATTTTTGCCCACTTTGTAAAATCCTTCACAATTTTCCCAAAACGCCCCAACTGTGCTTGATTTTGCTCCTTTCTGACTCAGTCCGCCCCCCTGGCCCCTTTTAGCAAGGTTTGGGAAAATCCGCATTTTTTACTTTTTCGACACTACCGGCCCTGTCGTTTTTTTCAATTTTTGCCCACTTTGTAAAATCCTTCACAATTTTCCCAAAACGCCCCAACTGTGCTTGATTTTGCTGCTTTTTCACTCAGCCCCCCCTCTGGCCTTTTTAAGCAAAGTTTGTGAAAATCCCCATTTTTGACTTTTTCGACACTACCGGCCCTGTCGTTTTTTTCAAATTTTGCCCACGTTGGAAAATCCTTCACAATTTTCCCAAAACGCCCCAACTGTGCTTGATTTTGCTCCTTTCTGACTCAGTCTGCCCCCCTGGCCCCTTTTAGCAAGGTTTGGGAAAATCCCCATTTTTGACTTTTTCGACACTACCGGCCCTGTCGTTTTTTTCAATTTTTGCCCACTTTGAAAAATCCTTCACAATTTTCACAAAACGCCCCAACTGTGCTTGATTTTGCTCCTTTCTGACTCAGTCCGCCCCCCTGGCCCCTTTTAGCAAGGTTTGGGAAAATCCGCATTTTTGACTTTTTCGACACTACCGGCCCTGTCGTTTTTTTCAATTTTTGCCCACGTTGGAAAATCCTTCACAATTTTCACACAACGCCCCAACTGTGCTTGATTTTGCTCCTTTCTCACTCAGCCCGCCCCCCTGGTCCCTTTTAGCAAGGATTTGGGAAAATCCCCATTTTTGACTTTTTCGACACTACCGGCCCTGTCGTTTTTTTCAAATTTTGCCCGGTTTGGAAAATCCTTCACAATTTTCCCAAAACGCCCCAACTGTGCTTGATTTTGTTACTTTCTGACTCAGTCCGACCCCCTGGACCCTTTTAGCAAGGTTTGGGAAAATCCGCATTTTTGACTTTTTCGACACTACCGGACCTGTCGTTTTGTTCAATTTTTGCCCACTTTGGAAAATCCTTCACAATTTTCACACAACGCCCCAACTGTGCTTGATTTTGCTCCTTTCTGACTCAGTCCGCCCCCCTGGCCCCTTTTAGCAAGGTTTGGGAAAATCCCCATTTTTGACTTTTTCGACACTACCGGCCCTGTCGTTTTTTTCAAATTTTGCCCGGTTTGGAAAATCCTTCACAATTTTCCCAAAACGCCCCAACTGTGCTTGATTTTGCTCCTTTCTGACTCAGTCCGCCCCCCTGGCCCCTTTTAGCAAGGTTTGGGAAAATCCCCATTTTTGACTTTTTCAACACTACCGGCCCTGTCGTTTTTTTTTCAATTTTTGCCCACTTTGAAAAATCCTTCACAATTTTCACAAAACGCCCCAACTGTGCTTGATTTTGCTCGTTTTTCACTCAGCCCGACCCCTGGCCCCTTTTAGCAAGGTTTGGGAAAATCCCCATTTTTGACTTTTTCGACACTACCGGCCCTGTCTTTTTTTTCAAATTTTGCCCGGTTTGGAAAATCCTTCACAATTTTCACAAAACGCCCCAACTGTGCTTGATTTTGCTTGTTTTTCACTCAGCCCGCCCCCTGGCCCCTTTTAGCAAGGTTTGGGAAAATCCCCATTTTTGACTTTTTCGACACTACCGGCACTGTCGTTTTTTTCAAATTTTGCCCGGTTTGGAAAATCCTTCACAATTTTCCCAAAACGCCCCAACTGTGCTTGATTTTGCTCCTTTCTTACTTAGTCCGCCCCCCTGGCCCCTTTTAGCAAGGTTTTGGAAAATCCCCATTTTTGACTTTTTCGACACTACCGGCCCTGTCGTTTTTTTCAAATTTTGCCCGGTTTGGAAAATCCTTCACAATTTTCTCAAAACGCCCCAACTGTGCTTGATTTTGCTCATTTCTGACTCAGTCCGCCCCCCTGGCCCCTTTTAGCAAGGTTTGGGAAAATCCGCATTTTGGACTTTTTCGACACTACCGGCCCTGTCTTTTTTTTCAATTTTTGCCCACGTTGGAAAATCCTTCACAATTTTCACAAAACGCCCCAACTGTGCTTGATTTTGCTCGTTTTTCAATAAGCCCGCCCCCTGGCCCCTTTTAGCAAAGATTTGGGAAAATCCGCATTTTTGACTTTTTCGACACTACCGGCCCTGTCGTTTTTTTCAAATTTTGCCCGGTCTGGAAAATCCTTCACAATTTTCTCAAAACGCCCCAACTGTGCTTGATTTTGCTCATTTCTGACTCTGTCCGCCCCCCTGGCCCCTTTTAGCAAGGTTTGGGAAAATCCGCATTTTTGACTTTTTCGACACTACCGGCCCTGTCGTTTTTTTCAATTTTTGCACACTTTGAAAAATCCTTCACAATTTTCACAAAACGCCCCAACTGTGCTTGATTTTGCTCGTTTTTCACTCAGCCCGACCCCTGGCCCCTTTTAGCAAGGTTTGGGAAAATCCCCATTTTTGACTTTTTCGACACTACCGGCCCTGTCGTTTATTTCAATTTTTGCCCACTTTGAAAAATCCTTCACAATTTTCCCAAAACGCCCCAACTGTGCTTGATTTTGCTCCTTTCTGACTCAGTCCGCCCCCCTGGCCCCTTTTAGCAAGGTTTGGGAAAATCCCCATTTTTGACTTTTTCGACACTACCGGACCTGTCGTTTTTTTTCAATTTTTGCCCAATTTGGAAAATCCTTCACAATTTTTACACAACGCCCCAACTGTGCTTGATTTTGCTCCTTTCTGACTCAGTCCGCCCCCCTGGCCCCTTTTAGCAAGGTTTGGGAAAATCCCCATTTTTGACTTTTTCGACACTACCGGCCCTGTCGTTTTTTTCAATTTTTGCCCACTTTGAAAAATCCTTCACAATTTTCACACAACGCCCCAACTGTGCTTGATTTTGCTCCTTTCTCACTCAGCCCGCCCCCCTGGCCCCTTTTAGCAAGGATTTGGGAAAATCCCCATTTTTGACTTTTTCGACACTACCGGCCCTGTCGTATTTTAAAATTTTTGCCCACTTTGTAAAATCCTTCACAATTTTCCCAAAACGCCCCAACTGTGCTTGATTTTGCTCCTTTCTGACTCAGTCCGCCCCCCTGGCCCCTTTTAGCAAGGTTTGGGAAAATCCGCATTTTTTACTTTTTCGACACTACCGGCCCTGTCGTTTTTTTCAATTTTTGCCCACTTTGTAAAATCCTTCACAATTTTCCCAAAACGCCCCAACTGTGCTTGATTTTGCTGCTTTTTCACTCAGCCCCCCCTCTGGCCTTTTTAAGCAAAGTTTGTGAAAATCCCCATTTTTGACTTTTTCGACACTACCGGCCCTGTCGTTTTTTTCAAATTTTGCCCACGTTGGAAAATCCTTCACAATTTTCCCAAAACGCCCCAACTGTGCTTGATTTTGCTCCTTTCTGACTCAGTCTGCCCCCCTGGCCCCTTTTAGCAAGGTTTGGGAAAATCCCCATTTTTGACTTTTTCGACACTACCGGCCCTGTCGTTTTTTTCAATTTTTGCCCACTTTGAAAAATCCTTCACAATTTTCACAAAACGCCCCAACTGTGCTTGATTTTGCTCCTTTCTGACTCAGTCCGCCCCCCTGGCCCCTTTTAGCAAGGTTTGGGAAAATCCGCATTTTTGACTTTTTCGACACTACCGGCCCTGTCGTTTTTTTCAATTTTTGCCCACGTTGGAAAATCCTTCACAATTTTCACACAACGCCCCAACTGTGCTTGATTTTGCTCCTTTCTCACTCAGCCCGCCCCCCTGGTCCCTTTTAGCAAGGATTTGGGAAAATCCCCATTTTTGACTTTTTCGACACTACCGGCCCTGTCGTTTTTTTCAAATTTTGCCCGGTTTGGAAAATCCTTCACAATTTTCCCAAAACGCCCCAACTGTGCTTGATTTTGTTACTTTCTGACTCAGTCCGACCCCCTGGACCCTTTTAGCAAGGTTTGGGAAAATCCGCATTTTTGACTTTTTCGACACTACCGGACCTGTCGTTTTGTTCAATTTTTGCCCACTTTGGAAAATCCTTCACAATTTTCACACAACGCCCCAACTGTGCTTGATTTTGCTCCTTTCTGACTCAGTCCGCCCCCCTGGCCCCTTTTAGCAAGGTTTGGGAAAATCCCCATTTTTGACTTTTTCGACACTACCGGCCCTGTCGTTTTTTTCAAATTTTGCCCGGTTTGGAAAATCCTTCACAATTTTCCCAAAACGCCCCAACTGTGCTTGATTTTGCTCCTTTCTGACTCAGTCCGCCCCCCTGGCCCCTTTTAGCAAGGTTTGGGAAAATCCCCATTTTTGACTTTTTCAACACTACCGGCCCTGTCGTTTTTTTTCAATTTTTGCCCACTTTGAAAAATCCTTCACAATTTTCACAAAACGCCCCAACTGTGCTTGATTTTGCTCGTTTTTCACTCAGCCCGACCCCTGGCCCCTTTTAGCAAGGTTTGGGAAAATCCCCATTTTTGACTTTTTCGACACTACCGGCCCTGTCTTTTTTTTCAAATTTTGCCCGGTTTGGAAAATCCTTCACAATTTTCACAAAACGCCCCAACTGTGCTTGATTTTGCTTGTTTTTCACTCAGCCCGCCCCCTGGCCCCTTTTAGCAAGGTTTGGGAAAATCCCCATTTTTTACCTTTTCAACACTACCGGCCCTGTCGTTTATTTCAATTTTTGCCCACTTTGAAAAATCCTTCACAATTTTCCCAAAACGCCCCAACTGTGCTTGATTTTGCTCCTTTCTGACTCAGTCCGCCCCCCTGGCCCCTTTTAGCAAGGTTTGGGAAAATCCCCATTTTTGACTTTTTCAACACTACCGGCCCTGTCGTTTTTTTTCAATTTTTGCCCACTTTGAAAAATCCTTCACAATTTTCACAAAACGCCCCAACTGTGCTTGATTTTGCTCGTTTTTCACTCAGCCCGACCCCTGGCCCCTTTTAGCAAGGTTTGGGAAAATCCCCATTTTTGACTTTTTCGACACTACCGGCCCTGTCTTTTTTTTCAAATTTTGCCCGGTTTGGAAAATCCTTCACAATTTTCACAAAACGCCCCAACTGTGCTTGATTTTGCTTGTTTTTCACTCAGCCCGCCCCCTGGCCCCTTTTAGCAAGGTTTGGGAAAATCCCCATTTTTTACCTTTTCAACACTACCGGCCCTGTCGTTTATTTCAATTTTTGCCCACTTTGAAAAATCCTTCACAATTTTCCCAAAACGCCCCAACTGTGCTTGATTTTGCTCCTTTCTGACTCAGTCCGCCCCCCTGGCCCCTTTTAGCAAGGTTTGGGAAAATCCGCATTTTTGACTTTTTCGACACTACCGGCCCTGTCTTTTTTTTTCGAATTTAGCCCGGTTTGGAAAATCCTTCACAATTTTCTCAAAACGCCCCAACTGTGCTTGATTTTGCTCATTTCTGACTCAGTCCGTCCCCCTGGCCCCTTTTAGCAAGGTTTGGGAAAATCCCCATTTTTGACTTTTTCGACACTACCGGACCTGTCGTTTTTTTTCAATTTTTGCCCAATTTGGAAAATCCTTCACAATTTTTACACAACGCCCCAACTGTGCTTGATTTTGCTCCTTTCTGACTCAGTCCGCCCCCCTGGCCCCTTTTAGCAAGGTTTGGGAAAATCCCCATTTTTGACTTTTTCGACACTACCGGACCTGTCGTTTTTTTCAATTTTTGCCCACTTTGAAAAATCCTTCACAATTTTCACACAACGCCCCAACTGTGCTTGATTTTGCTCCTTTCTCACTCAGCCCGCCCCCCTGGCCCCTTTTAGCAAGGATTTGGGAAAATCCCCATTTTTGACTTTTTCGACACTACCGGCCCTGTCGTATTTTAAAATTTTTGCCCACTTTGTAAAATCCTTCACAATTTTCCCAAAACGCCCCAACTGTGCTTGATTTTGCTCCTTTCTGACTCAGTCCGCCCCCCTGGCCCCTTTTAGCAAGGTTTGGGAAAATCCGCATTTTTTACTTTTTCGACACTACCGGCCCTGTCGTTTTTTTCAATTTTTGCCCACTTTGGAAAATCCTTCACAATTTTCCCAAAACGCCCCAACTGTGCTTGATTTTGCTGCTTTTTCACTCAGCCCCCCCTCTGGCCTTTTTAAGCAAAGTTTGTGAAAATCCCCATTTTTGACTTTTTCGACACTACCGGCCCTGTCGTTTTTTTCAAATTTTGCCCACGTTGGAAAATCCTTCACAATTTTCCCAAAACGCCCCAACTGTGCTTGATTTTGCTCCTTTCTGACTCAGTCCGCCCCCCTGGCCCCTTTTAGCAAGGTTTGGGAAAATCCCCATTTTTGACTTTTTCGACACTACCGGCCCTGTCGTTTTTTTCAAATTTTGCCCGGTTTGGAAAATCCTTCACAATTTTCCCAAAACGCCCCAACTGTGCTTGATTTTGCTCCTTTCTGACTCAGTCCGCCCCCCTGGCCCCTTTTAGCAAGGTTTGGGAAAATCCCCATTTTTGACTTTTTCGACACTACCGGCCCTGTCGTTTTTTTCAATTTTTGCCCACTTTGAAAAATCCTTCACAATTTTCACAAAACGCCCCAACTGTACTTGATTTTGCTCCTTTCTGACTCAGTCCGCCCCCCTGGCCCCTTTTAGCAAGGTTTGGGAAAATCCGCATTTTGGACTTTTTCGACACTACCGGCCCTGTCGTTTTTTTCAATTTTTGCCCACGTTGGAAAATCCTTCACAATTTTCACACAACGCCCCAACTGTACTTGATTTTGCTCCTTTTTCACTCAGCCCCCCCCTCTGGCCTGTTTAAGCAAAGTTTGTGAAAATCCCCATTTTTGACTTTTTCGACACTACCGGCCCTGTCGTTTTTTTCAATTTTTGCCCACTTAGGAAAATCCTTCACAATTTTCACACAACGCCCCAACTGTGCTTGATTTTGCTCCTTTCTCACTCAGCCCGCCCCCCTGGTCCCTTTTAGCAAGGATTTGGGAAAATCCCCATTTTTGACTTTTTCGACACTACCGGCCCTGTCGTTTTTTTCAAATTTTGCCCGGTTTGGAAAATCCTTCACAATTTTCCCAAAACGCCCCAACTGTGCTTGATTTTGTTACTTTCTGACTCAGTCCGACCCCCTGGACCCTTTTAGCAAGGTTTGGGAAAATCCGCATTTTTGACTTTTTCGACACTACCGGACCTGTCGTTTTGTTCAATTTTTGCCCACTTTGGAAAATCCTTCACAATTTTCACACAACGCCCCAACTGTGCTTGATTTTGCTCCTTTCTGACTCAGTCCGCCCCCCTGGCCCCTTTTAGCAAGGTTTGGGAAAATCCCCATTTTTGACTTTTTCGACACTACCGGCCCTGTCGTTTTTTTCAAATTTTGCCCGGTTTGGAAAATCCTTCACAATTTTCCCAAAACGCCCCAACTGTGCTTGATTTTGCTCCTTTCTGACTCAGTCCGCCCCCCTGGCCCCTTTTAGCAAGGTTTGGGAAAATCCCCATTTTTGACTTTTTCAACACTACCGGCCCTGTCGTTTTTTTTCAATTTTTGCCCACTTTGAAAAATCCTTCACAATTTTCACAAAACGCCCCAACTGTGCTTGATTTTGCTCGTTTTTCACTCAGCCCGACCCCTGGCCCCTTTTAGCAAGGTTTGGGAAAATCCCCATTTTTGACTTTTTCGACACTACCGGCCCTGTCTTTTTTTTCAAATTTTGCCCGGTTTGGAAAATCCTTCACAATTTTCACAAAACGCCCCAACTGTGCTTGATTTTGCTTGTTTTTCACTCAGCCCGCCCCCTGGCCCCTTTTAGCAAGGTTTGGGAAAATCCCCATTTTTGACTTTTTCGACACTACCGGCCCTGTCTTTTTTTTTCGAATTTAGCCCGGTTTGGAAAATCCTTCACAATTTTCTCAAAACGCCCCAACTGTGCTTGATTTTGCTCATTTCTGACTCAGTCCGCCCCCCTGGCCCCTTTTAGCAAGGTTTGGGAAAATCCCCATTTTTGACTTTTTCGACACTACCGGACCTGTCGTTTTTTTTCAATTTTTGCCCAATTTGGAAAATCCTTCACAATTTTTACACAACGCCCCAACTGTGCTTGATTTTGCTCCTTTCTGACTCAGTCCGCCCCCCTGGCCCCTTTTAGCAAGGTTTGGGAAAATCCCCATTTTTGACTTTTTCGACACTACCGGCCCTGTCGTTTTTTTCAATTTTTGCCCACTTTGAAAAATCCTTCACAATTTTCACACAACGCCCCAACTGTGCTTGATTTTGCTCCTTTCTCACTCAGCCCGCCCCCCTGGCCCCTTTTAGCAAGGATTTGGGAAAATCCCCATTTTTGACTTTTTCGACACTACCGGCCCTGTCGTATTTTAAAATTTTTGCCCACTTTGTAAAATCCTTCACAATTTTCCCAAAACGCCCCAACTGTGCTTGATTTTGCTCCTTTCTGACTCAGTCCGCCCCCCTGGCCCCTTTTAGCAAGGTTTGGGAAAATCCGCATTTTTGACTTTTTCGACACTACCGGCCCTGTCGTTTTTTTCAATTTTTGCCCACTTTGGAAAATCCTTCACAATTTTCCCAAAACGCCCCAACTGTGCTTGATTTTGCTGCTTTTTCACTCAGCCCCCCCTCTGGCCTTTTTAAGCAAAGTTTGTGAAAATCCCCATTTTTGACTTTTTCGACACTACCGGCCCTGTCGTTTTTTTCAAATTTTGCCCACGTTGGAAAATCCTTCACAATTTTCCCAAAACGCCCCAACTGTGCTTGATTTTGCTCCTTTCTGACTCAGTCCGCCCCCCTGGCCCCTTTTAGCAAGGTTTGGGAAAATCCCCATTTTTGACTTTTTCGACACTACCGGCCCTGTCGTTTTTTTCAAATTTTGCCCGGTTTGGAAAATCCTTCACAATTTTCCCAAAACGCCCCAACTGTGCTTGATTTTGCTCCTTTCTGACTCAGTCCGCCCCCCTGGCCCCTTTTAGCAAGGTTTGGGAAAATCCCCATTTTTGACTTTTTCAACACTACCGGCCCTGTCGTTTATTTCAATTTTTGCCCACTTTGAAAAATCCTTCACAATTTTCCCAAAACGCCCCAACTGTGCTTGATTTTGCTCCTTTCTGACTCAGTCCGCCCCCCTGGCCCCTTTTAGCAAGGTTTGGGAAAATCCCCATTTTTGACTTTTTCGACACTACCGGACCTGTCGTTTTTTTTCAATTTTTGCCCAATTTGGAAAATCCTTCACAATTTTTACACAACGCCCCAACTGTGCTTGATTTTGCTCCTTTCTGACTCAGTCCGCCCCCCTGGCCCCTTTTAGCAAGGTTTGGGAAAATCCCCATTTTTGACTTTTTCGACACTACCGGCCCTGTCGTTTTTTTCAATTTTTGCCCACTTTGAAAAATCCTTCACAATTTTCACACAACGCCCCAATTGTGCTTGATTTTGCTCGTTTTTCACTCAGCCCGCCCCCTGGCCCCTTTTAGCAAGGTTTGGGAAAATCCCCATTTTTGACTTTTTCGACACTACCGGCCCTGTCGTTTTTTTCAATTTTTGCCCACTTTGAAAAATCCTTCACAATTTTCACAAAACGCCCCAACTGTACTTGATTTTGCTCCTTTCTGACTCAGTCCGCCCCCCTGGCCCCTTTTAGCAAGGTTTGGGAAAATCCGCATTTTTGACTTTTTCGACACTACCGGCCCTGTCGTTTTTTTCAATTTTTGCCCACGTTGGAAAATCCTTCACAATTTTCACACAACGCCCCAACTGTACTTGATTTTGCTCCTTTTTCACTCAGCCCCCCCCTCTGGCCTGTTTAAGCAAAGTTTGTGAAAATCCCCATTTTTGACTTTTTCGACACTACCGGCCCTGTCGTTTTTTTCAATTTTTGCCCACTTAGGAAAATCCTTCACAATTTTCACACAACGCCCCAACTGTGCTTGATTTTGCTCCTTTCTCACTCAGCCCGCCCCCCTGGCCCCTTTTAGCAAGGATTTGGGAAAATCCCCATTTTTGACTTTTTCGACACTACCGGCCCTGTCTTTTTTTTCAAATTTTGCCCGGTTTGGAAAATCCTTCACAATTTTCACAAAACGCCCCAACTGTGCTTGATTTTGCTTGTTTTTCACTCAGCCCGCCCCCTGGCCCCTTTTAGCAAGGTTTGGGAAAATCCCCATTTTTTACTTTTTCAACACTACCGGCCCTGTCGTTTATTTCAATTTTTGCCCACTTTGAAAAATCCTTCACAATTTTCCCAAAACGCCCCAACTGTGCTTGATTTTGCTCCTTTCTGACTCAGTCCGCCCCCCTGGCCCCTTTTAGCAAGGTTTGGGAAAATCCCCATTTTTGACTTTTTCGACACTACCGGCCCTGTCTTTTTTTTTCGAATTTAGCCCGGTTTGGAAAATCCTTCACAATTTTCTCAAAACGCCCCAACTGTGCTTGATTTTGCTCATTTCTGACTCAGTCCGCCCCCCTGGCCCCTTTTAGCAAGGTTTGGGAAAATCCCCATTTTTGACTTTTTCGACACTACCGGACCTGTCGTTTTTTTTCAATTTTTGCCCAATTTGGAAAATCCTTCACAATTTTCCCAAAACGCCCCAACTGTGCTTGATTTTGCTCCTTTCTGACTCAGTCCGCCCCCCTGGCCCCTTTTAGCAAGGTTTGGGAAAATCCCCATTTTTGACTTTTTCGACACTACCGGCCCTGTCGTTTTTTTCAATTTTTGCCCACTTTGAAAAATCCTTCACAATTTTCACACAACGCCCCAACTGTGCTTGATTTTGCTCTTTTCTCACTCAGCCCGCCCCCCTGGCCCCTTTTAGCAAGGATTTGGGAAAATCCCCATTTTTGACTTTTTCGACACTACCGGCCCTGTCGTATTTTAAAATTTTTGCCCACTTTGTAAAATCCTTCACAATTTTCCCAAAACGCCCCAACTGTGCTTGATTTTGCTCCTTTCTGACTCAGTCCGCCCCCCTGGCCCCTTTTAGCAAGGTTTGTGAAAATCCCCATTTTTGACTTTTTCGACACTACCGGCCCTGTCGTTTTTTTCAAATTTTGCCCACGTTGGAAAATCCTTCACAATTTTCCCAAAACGCCCCAACTGTGCTTGATTTTGCTGCTTTTTCACTCAGTCCGCCCCCCTGGCCCCTTTTAGCAAGGTTTGGGAAAATCCCCATTTTTGACTTTTTCGACACTACCGGCCCTGTCGTTTTTTTCAAATTTTGCCCGGTTTGGAAAATCCTTCACAATTTTCCCAAAACGCCCCAACTGTGCTTGATTTTGCTCCTTTCTGACTCAGTCCGCCCCCCTGGCCCCTTTTAGCAAGGTTTGGGAAAATCCCCATTTTTGACTTTTTCAACACTACCGGCCCTGTCGTTTATTTCAATTTTTGCCCACTTTGAAAAATCCTTCACAATTTTCACAAAACGCCCCAACTGTGCTTGATTTTGCTCCTTTCTGACTCAGTCCGCCCCCCTGGCCCCTTTTAGCAAGGTTTGGGAAAATCCCCATTTTTGACTTTTTCGACACTACCGGACCTGTCGTTTTTTTTCAATTTTTGCCCAATTTGGAAAATCCTTCACAATTTTTACACAACGCCCCAACTGTGCTTGATTTTGCTCCTTTCTGACTCAGTCCGCCCCCCTGGCCCCTTTTAGCAAGGTTTGGGAAAATCCCCATTTTTGACTTTTTCGACACTACCGGCCCTGTCGTTTTTTTCAATTTTTGCCCACTTTGAAAAATCCTTCACAATTTTCACACAACGCCCCAATTGTGCTTGATTTTGCTCGTTTTTCACTCAGCCCGCCCCCTGGCCCCTTTTAGCAAGGTTTGGGAAAATCCCCATTTCTGACTTTTTCGACACTACCGGCCCTGTCGTTTTTTTCAATTTTTGCCCACTTTGTAAAATCCTTCACAATTTTCACAAAACGCCCCAACTGTGCTTGATTTTGCTGCTTTTTCACTCAGCCCCCCCTCTGGCCTTTTTAAGTAAAGTTTGTGAAAATCCCCATTTTTGACTTTTTCGACACTACCGGCCCTGTCGTTTTTTTCAAATTTTGCCCACGTTGGAAAATCCTTCACAATTTTCCCAAAACGCCCCAACTGTGCTTGATTTTGCTCCTTTCTGACTCAGTCTGCCCCCCTGGCCCCTTTTAGCAAGGTTTGGGAAAATCCCCATTTTTGACTTTTTCGACACTACCGGCCCTGTCGTTTTTTTCAATTTTTGCCCACTTTGAAAAATCCTTCACAATTTTCATAAAACGCCCCAACTGTACTTGATTTTGCTCCTTTCTGACTCAGTCCGCCCCCCTGGCCCCTTTTAGCAAGGTTTGGGAAAATCCGCATTTTTGACTTTTTCGACACTACCGGCCCTGTCGTTTTTTTCAATTTTTGCCCACGTTGGAAAATCCTTCACAATTTTCACACAACGCCCCAACTGTACTTGATTTTGCTCCTTTTTCACTCAGCCCCCCCCTCTGGCCTGTTTAAGCAAAGTTTGTGAAAATCCCCATTTTTGACTTTTTCGACACTACCGGCCCTGTCGTTTTTTTCAATTTTTGCCCACTTAGGAAAATCCTTCACAATTTTCACACAACGCCCCAACTGTGCTTGATTTTGCTCCTTTCTCACTCAGCCCGCCCCCCTGGTCCCTTTTAGCAAGGATTTGGGAAAATCCCCATTTTTGACTTTTTCGACACTACCGGCCCTGTCGTTTTTTTCAAATTTTGCCCGGTTTGGAAAATCCTTCACAATTTTCCCAAAACGCCCCAACTGTGCTTGATTTTGTTACTTTCTGACTCAGTCCGACCCCCTGGACCCTTTTAGCAAGGTTTGGGAAAATCCGCATTTTTGACTTTTTCGACACTACCGGACCTGTCGTTTTGTTCAATTTTTGCCCACTTTGGAAAATCCTTCACAATTTTCACACAACGCCCCAACTGTGCTTGATTTTGCTCCTTTCTGACTCAGTCCGCCCCCCTGGCCCCTTTTAGCAAGGTTTGGGAAAATCCCCATTTTTGACTTTTTCGACACTACCGGCCCTGTCGTTTTTTTCAAATTTTGCCCACTTTGAAAAATCCTTCACAATTTTCACAAAACGCCCCAACTGTGCTTGATTTTGCTCCTTTCTGACTCAGTCCGCCCCCCTGGCCCCTTTTAGCAAGGTTTGGGAAAATCCGCATTTTTGACTTTTTCGACACTACCGGCCCTGTCGTTTTTTTCAATTTTTGCCCACGTTGGAAAATCCTTCACAATTTTCACACAACGCCCCAACTGTACTTGATTTTGCTCCTTTTTCACTCAGCCCCCCCCTCTGGCCTGTTTAAGCAAAGTTTGTGAAAATCCCCATTTTTGACTTTTTCGACACTACCGGCCCTGTCGTTTTTTTCAATTTTTGCCCACTTAGGAAAATCCTTCACAATTTTCACACAACGCCCCAACTGTGCTTGATTTTGCTCCTTTCTCACTCAGCCCGCCCCCCTGGTCCCTTTTAGCAAGGATTTGGGAAAATCCCCATTTTTGACTTTTTCGACACTACCGGCCCTGTCGTTTTTTTCAATTTTTGCCCACTTTGAAAAATCCTTCACAATTTTCACACAACGCCCCAACTGTGCTTGATTTTGCTCGTTTTTCAATCAGCCCGCCCCCTGGCCCCTTTTAGCAAAAATTTGGGAAAATCCCAATTTTTGACTTTTTTGACACTACCGGACCTGTCGTTTTTTTCAAATTTTGCCCACTTTGGAAAATCCTTCACAATTTTCTCAAAACGCCCCAACTGTGCTTGATTTTGCTCCTTTCTGACTCAGTCCACCCCCTGGCACCTTTTAGCAAGGTTTGTGAAAATCCCCATTTTTGACTTTTTCGACACTACCGGCCCTGTCGTTTTTTTCAATTTTTGCCCACGTTGGAAAATCCTTCACAATTTTCACAAAACGCCCCAACTGTGCTTGATTTTGCTCGTTTTTCAATAAGCCCGCCCCCTGGCCCCTTTTAGCAAAGATTTGGGAAAATCCGCATTTTTGACTTTTTCGACACTACCGGCCCTGTCGTTTTTTTCAAATTTTGCCCGGTCTGGAAAATCCTTCACAATTTTCTCAAAACGCCCCAACTGTGCTTGATTTTGCTCATTTCTGACTCTGTCCGCCCCCCTGGCCCCTTTTAGCAAGGTTTGGGAAAATCCGCATTTTTGACTTTTTCGACACTACCGGCCCTGTCGTTTTTTTCAATTTTTGCACACTTTGAAAAATCCTTCACAATTTTCACAAAACGCCCCAACTGTGCTTGATTTTGCTCGTTTTTCACTCAGCCCGACCCCTGGCCCCTTTTAGCAAGGTTTGGGAAAATCCCCATTTTTGACTTTTTCGACACTACCGGCCCTGTCGTTTATTTCAATTTTTGCCCACTTTGAAAAATCCTTCACAATTTTCCCAAAACGCCCCAACTGTGCTTGATTTTGCTCCTTTCTGACTCAGTCCGCCCCCCTGGCCCCTTTTAGCAAGGTTTGGGAAAATCCCCATTTTTGACTTTTTCGACACTACCGGACCTGTCGTTTTTTTTCAATTTTTGCCCAATTTGGAAAATCCTTCACAATTTTTACACAACGCCCCAACTGTGCTTGATTTTGCTGCTTTTTCACTCAGCCCCCCCTCTGGCCTTTTTAAGCAAAGTTTGTGAAAATCCCCATTTTTGACTTTTTCGACACTACCGGCCCTGTCGTTTTTTTCAAATTTTGCCCACGTTGGAAAATCCTTCACAATTTTCCCAAAACGCCCCAACTGTGCTTGATTTTGCTCCTTTCTGACTCAGTCTGCCCCCCTGGCCCCTTTTAGCAAGGTTTGGGAAAATCCCCATTTTTGACTTTTTCGACACTACCGGCCCTGTCGTTTTTTTCAATTTTTGCCCACTTTGAAAAATCCTTCACAATTTTCACAAAACGCCCCAACTGTGCTTGATTTTGCTCCTTTCTGACTCAGTCCGCCCCCCTGGCCCCTTTTAGCAAGGTTTGGGAAAATCCGCATTTTTGACTTTTTCGACACTACCGGCCCTGTCGTTTTTTTCAATTTTTGCCCACGTTGGAAAATCCTTCACAATTTTCACACAACGCCCCAACTGTGCTTGATTTTGCTCCTTTCTCACTCAGCCCGCCCCCCTGGTCCCTTTTAGCAAGGATTTGGGAAAATCCCCATTTTTGACTTTTTCGACACTACCGGCCCTGTCGTTTTTTTCAAATTTTGCCCGGTTTGGAAAATCCTTCACAATTTTCCCAAAACGCCCCAACTGTGCTTGATTTTGTTACTTTCTGACTCAGTCCGACCCCCTGGACCCTTTTAGCAAGGTTTGGGAAAATCCGCATTTTTGACTTTTTCGACACTACCGGACCTGTCGTTTTGTTCAATTTTTGCCCACTTTGGAAAATCCTTCACAATTTTCACACAACGCCCCAACTGTGCTTGATTTTGCTCCTTTCTGACTCAGTCCGCCCCCCTGGCCCCTTTTAGCAAGGTTTGGGAAAATCCCCATTTTTGACTTTTTCGACACTACCGGCCCTGTCGTTTTTTTCAAATTTTGCCCG
Organism: Scomber scombrus; assembly: GCF_963691925.1. Lineage (NCBI taxonomy): Eukaryota > Metazoa > Chordata > Actinopteri > Scombriformes > Scombridae > Scomber > Scomber scombrus. Next base: position 57,406 of record NC_084991.1, read on the forward strand.
GTTTGGAAAATCCTTCACAATTTTCCCAAAACGCCCCAACTGTGCTTGATTTTGCTCCTTTCTGACTCAGTCCGCCCCCCTGGCCCCTTTTAGCAAGGTTTGGGAAAATCCCCATTTTTGACTTTTTCAACACTACCGGCCCTGTCGTTTTTTTTCAATTTTTGCCCACTTTGAAAAATCCTTCACAATTTTCACAAAACGCCCCAACTGTGCTTGATTTTGCTCGTTTTTCACTCAGCCCGACCCCTGGCCCCTTTTAGCAAGGTTTGGGAAAATCCCCATTTTTGACTTTTTCGACACTACCGGCCCTGTCTTTTTTTTCAAATTTTGCCCGGTTTGGAAAATCCTTCACAATTTTCACAAAACGCCCCAACTGTGCTTGATTTTGCTTGTTTTTCACTCAGCCCGCCCCCTGGCCCCTTTTAGCAAGGTTTGGGAAAATCCCCATTTTTTACCTTTTCAACACTACCGGCCCTGTCGTTTATTTCAATTTTTGCCCACTTTGAAAAATCCTTCACAATTTTCCCAAAACGCCCCAACTGTGCTTGATTTTGCTCCTTTCTGACTCAGTCCGCCCCCCTGGCCCCTTTTAGCAAGGTTTGGGAAAATCCCCATTTTTGACTTTTTCGACACTACCGGCCCTGTCTTTTTTTTTCGAATTTAGCCCGGTTTGGAAAATCCTTCACAATTTTCTCAAAACGCCCCAACTGTGCTTGATTTTGCTCATTTCTGACTCAGTCCGTCCCCCTGGCCCCTTTTAGCAAGGTTTGGGAAAATCCCCATTTTTGACTTTTTCGACACTACCGGACCTGTCGTTTTTTTTCAATTTTTGCCCAATTTGGAAAATCCTTCACAATTTTTACACAACGCCCCAACTGTGCTTGATTTTGCTCCTTTCTGACTCAGTCCGCCCCCCTGGCCCCTTTTAGCAAGGTTTGGGAAAATCCCCATTTTTGACTTTTTCGACACTACCGGCCCTGTCGTTTTTTTCAATTTTTGCCCACTTTGAAAAATCCTTCACAATTTTCACACAACGCCCCAACTGTGCTTGATTTTGCTCCTTTCTCACTCAGCCCGCCCCCCTGGCCCCTTTTAGCAAGGATTTGGGAAAATCCCCATTTTTGACTTTTTCGACACTACCGGCCCTGTCGTATTTTAAAATTTTTGCCCACTTTGTAAAATCCTTCACAATTTTCCCAAAACGCCCCAACTGTGCTTGATTTTGCTCCTTTCTGACTCAGTCCGCCCCCCTGGCCCCTTTTAGCAAGGTTTGGGAAAATCCGCATTTTTTACTTTTTCGACACTACCGGCCCTGTCGTTTTTTTCAATTTTTGCCCACTTTGGAAAATCCTTCACAATTTTCCCAAAACGCCCCAACTGTGCTTGATTTTGCTGCTTTTTCACTCAGCCCCCCCTCTGGCCTTTTTAAGCAAAGTTTGTGAAAATCCCCATTTTTGACTTTTTCGACACTACCGGCCCTGTCGTTTTTTTCAAATTTTGCCCGGTTTGGAAAATCCTTCACAATTTTCCCAAAACGCCCCAACTGTGCTTGATTTTGCTCCTTTCTGACTCAGTCCGCCCCCCTGGCCCCTTTTAGCAAGGTTTGGGAAAATCCCCATTTTTGACTTTTTCGACACTACCGGCCCTGTCGTTTTTTTCAAATTTTGCCCGGTTTGGAAAATCCTTCACAATTTTCCCAAAACGCCCCAACTGTGCTTGATTTTGCTCCTTTCTGACTCAGTCCGCCCCCCTGGCCCCTTTTAGCAAGGTTTGGGAAAATCCCCATTTTTGACTTTTTCGACACTACCGGCCCTGTCGTTTTTTTCAATTTTTGCCCACTTTGAAAAATCCTTCACAATTTTCACAAAACGCCCCAACTGTACTTGATTTTGCTCCTTTCTGACTCAGTCCGCCCCCCTGGCCCCTTTTAGCAAGGTTTGGGAAAATCCGCATTTTTGACTTTTTCGACACTACCGGCCCTGTCGTTTTTTTCAATTTTTGCCCACGTTGGAAAATCCTTCACAATTTTCACACAACGCCCCAACTGTACTTGATTTTGCTCCTTTTTCACTCAGCCCCCCCCTCTGGCCTGTTTAAGCAAAGTTTGTGAAAATCCCCATTTTTGACTTTTTCGACACTACCGGCCCTGTCGTTTTTTTCAATTTTTGCCCACTTAGGAAAATCCTTCACAATTTTCACACAACGCCCCAACTGTGCTTGATTTTGCTCCTTTCTCACTCAGCCCGCCCCCCTGGTCCCTTTTAGCAAGGATTTGGGAAAATCCCCATTTTTGACTTTTTCGACACTACCGGCCCTGTCGTTTTTTTCAAATTTTGCCCGGTTTGGAAAATCCTTCACAATTTTCCCAAAACGCCCCAACTGTGCTTGATTTTGTTACTTTCTGACTCAGTCCGACCCCCTGGACCCTTTTAGCAAGGTTTGGGAAAATCCGCATTTTTGACTTTTTCGACACTACCGGACCTGTCGTTTTGTTCAATTTTTGCCCACTTTGGAAAATCCTTCACAATTTTCACACAACGCCCCAACTGTGCTTGATTTTGCTCCTTTCTGACTCAGTCCGCCCCCCTGGCCCCTTTTAGCAAGGTTTGGGAAAATCCCCATTTTTGACTTTTTCGACACTACCGGCCCTGTCGTTTTTTTCAAATTTTGCCCGGTTTGGAAAATCCTTCACAATTTTCCCAAAACGCCCCAACTGTGCTTGATTTTGCTCCTTTCTGACTCAGTCCGCCCCCCTGGCCCCTTTTAGCAAGGTTTGGGAAAATCCCCATTTTTGACTTTTTCAACACTACCGGCCCTGTCGTTTTTTTTCAATTTTTGCCCACTTTGAAAAATCCTTCACAATTTTCACAAAACGCCCCAACTGTGCTTGATTTTGCTCGTTTTTCACTCAGCCCGACCCCTGGCCCCTTTTAGCAAGGTTTGGGAAAATCCCCATTTTTGACTTTTTCGACACTACCGGCCCTGTCTTTTTTTTCAAATTTTGCCCGGTTTGGAAAATCCTTCACAATTTTCACAAAACGCCCCAACTGTGCTTGATTTTGCTTGTTTTTCACTCAGCCCGCCCCCTGGCCCCTTTTAGCAAGGTTTGGGAAAATCCCCATTTTTTACTTTTTCAACACTACCGGCCCTGTCGTTTATTTCAATTTTTGCCCACTTTGAAAATCCTTCACAATTTTCCCAAAACGCCCCAACTGTGCTTGATTTTGCTCCTTTCTGACTCAGTCCGCCCCCCTGGCCCCTTTTAGCAAGGTTTGGGAAAATCCCCATTTTTGACTTTTTCGACACTACCGGCCCTGTCTTTTTTTTTTTCGAATTTAGCCCGGTTTGGAAAATCCTTCACAATTTTCTCAAAACGCCCCAACTGTGCTTGATTTTGCTCATTTCTGACTCAGTCCGCCCCCCTGGCCCCTTTTAGCAAGGTTTGGGAAAATCCCCATTTTTGACTTTTTCGACACTACCGGACCTGTCGTTTTTTTTCAATTTTTGCCCAATTTGGAAAATCCTTCACAATTTTTACACAACGCCCCAACTGTGCTTGATTTTGCTCCTTTCTGACTCAGTCCGCCCCCCTGGCCCCTTTTAGCAAGGTTTGGGAAAATCCCCATTTTTGACTTTTTCGACACTACCGGCCCTGTCGTTTTTTTCAATTTTTGCCCACTTTGAAAAATCCTTCACAATTTTCACACAACGCCCCAACTGTGCTTGATTTTGCTCCTTTCTGACTCAGTCCGCCCCCCTGGCCCCTTTTAGCAAGGTTTGGGAAAATCCGCATTTTTGACTTTTTCGACACTACCGGCCCTGTCGTTTTTTTCAATTTTTGCCCACTTTGGAAAATCCTTCACAATTTTCCCAAAACGCCCCAACTGTGCTTGATTTTGCTGCTTTTTCACTCAGCCCCCCCTCTGGCCTTTTTAAGCAAAGTTTGTGAAAATCCCCATTTTTGACTTTTTCGACACTACCGGCCCTGTCGTTTTTTTCAAATTTTGCCCACGTTGGAAAATCCTTCACAATTTTCCCAAAACGCCCCAACTGTGCTTGATTTTGCTCCTTTCTGACTCAGTCCGCCCCCCTGGCCCCTTTTAGCAAGGTTTGGGAAAATCCCCATTTTTGACTTTTTCGACACTACCGGCCCTGTCGTTTTTTTCAAATTTTGCCCGGTTTGGAAAATCCTTCACAATTTTCCCAAAACGCCCCAACTGTGCTTGATTTTGCTCCTTTCTGACTCAGTCCGCCCCCCTGGCCCCTTTTAGCAAGGTTTGGGAAAATCCCCATTTTTGACTTTTTCAACACTACCGGCCCTGTCGTTTATTTCAATTTTTGCCCACTTTGAAAAATCCTTCACAATTTTCCCAAAACGCCCCAACTGTGCTTGATTTTGCTCCTTTCTGACTCAGTCCGCCCCCCTGGCCCCTTTTAGCAAGGTTTGGGAAAATCCCCATTTTTGACTTTTTCGACACTACCGGACCTGTCGTTTTTTTTCAATTTTTGCCCAATTTGGAAAATCCTTCACAATTTTTACACAACGCCCCAACTGTGCTTGATTTTGCTCCTTTCTGACTCAGTCCGCCCCCCTGGCCCCTTTTAGCAAGGTTTGGGAAAATCCCCATTTTTGACTTTTTCGACACTACCGGCCCTGTCGTTTTTTTCAATTTTTGCCCACTTTGAAAAATCCTTCACAATTTTCACACAACGCCCCAATTGTGCTTGATTTTGCTCGTTTTTCACTCAGCCCGCCCCCTGGCCCCTTTTAGCAAGGTTTGGGAAAATCCCCATTTTTGACTTTTTCGACACTACCGGCCCTGTCGTTTTTTTCAATTTTTGCCCACTTTGAAAAATCCTTCACAATTTTCACAAAACGCCCCAACTGTACTTGATTTTGCTCCTTTCTGACTCAGTCCGCCCCCCTGGCCCCTTTTAGCAAGGTTTGGGAAAATCCGCATTTTTGACTTTTTCGACACTACCGGCCCTGTCGTTTTTTTCAATTTTTGCCCACGTTGGAAAATCCTTCACAATTTTCACACAACGCCCCAACTGTACTTGATTTTGCTCCTTTTTCACTCAGCCCCCCCCTCTGGCCTGTTTAAGCAAAGTTTGTGAAAATCCCCATTTTTGACTTTTTCGACACTACCGGCCCTGTCGTTTTTTTCAATTTTTGCCCACTTAGGAAAATCCTTCACAATTTTCACACAACGCCCCAACTGTGCTTGATTTTGCTCCTTTCTCACTCAGCCCGCCCCCCTGGCCCCTTTTAGCAAGGATTTGGGAAAATCCCCATTTTTGACTTTTTCGACACTACCGGCCCTGTCGTTTTTTTCAAATTTTGCCCGGTTTGGAAAATCCTTCACAATTTTCACAAAACGCCCCAACTGTGCTTGATTTTGCTTGTTTTTCACTCAGCCCGCCCCCTGGCCCCTTTTAGCAAGGTTTGGGAAAATCCCCATTTTTTACTTTTTCAACACTACCGGCCCTGTCGTTTATTTCAATTTTTGCCCACTTTGAAAAATCCTTCACAATTTTCCCAAAACGCCCCAACTGTGCTTGATTTTGCTCCTTTCTGACTCAGTCCGCCCCCCTGGCCCCTTTTAGCAAGGTTTGGGAAAATCCCCATTTTTGACTTTTTCGACACTACCGGCCCTGTCTTTTTTTTTCGAATTTAGCCCGGTTTGGAAAATCCTTCACAATTTTCTCAAAACGCCCCAACTGTGCTTGATTTTGCTCATTTCTGACTCAGTCCGCCCCCCTGGCCCCTTTTAGCAAGGTTTGGGAAAATCCCCATTTTTGACTTTTTCGACACTACCGGACCTGTCGTTTTTTTTCAATTTTTGCCCAATTTGGAAAATCCTTCACAATTTTCCCAAAACGCCCCAACTGTGCTTGATTTTGCTCCTTTCTGACTCAGTCCGCCCCCCTGGCCCCTTTTAGCAAGGTTTGGGAAAATCCCCATTTTTGACTTTTTCGACACTACCGGCCCTGTCGTTTTTTTCAATTTTTGCCCACTTTGAAAAATCCTTCACAATTTTCCCACAACGCCCCAACTGTGCTTGATTTTGCTCTTTTCTCACTCAGCCCGCCCCCCTGGCCCCTTTTAGCAAGGATTTGGGAAAATCCCCATTTTTGACTTTTTCGACACTACCGGCCCTGTCGTATTTTAAAATTTTTGCCCACTTTGTAAAATCCTTCACAATTTTCCCAAAACGCCCCAACTGTGCTTGATTTTGCTCCTTTCTGACTCAGTCCGCCCCCCTGGCCCCTTTTAGCAAGGTTTGTGAAAATCCCCATTTTTGACTTTTTCGACACTACCGGCCCTGTCGTTTTTTTCAATTTTTGCCCACTTAGGAAAATCCTTCACAATTTTCACACAACGCCCCAACTGTGCTTGATTTTGCTCCTTTCTCACTCAGCCCGCCCCCCTGGCCCCTTTTAGCAAGGATTTGGGAAAATCCCCATTTTTGACTTTTTCGACACTACCGGCCCTGTCTTTTTTTTCAAATTTTGCCCGGTTTGGAAAATCCTTCACAATTTTCACAAAACGCCCCAACTGTGCTTGATTTTGCTTGTTTTTCACTCAGCCCGCCCCCTGGCCCCTTTTAGCAAGGTTTGGGAAAATCCCCATTTTTTACTTTTTCAACACTACCGGCCCTGTCGTTTATTTCAATTTTTGCCCACTTTGAAAAATCCTTCACAATTTTCCCAAAACGCCCCAACTGTGCTTGATTTTGCTCCTTTCTGACTCAGTCCGCCCCCCTGGCCCCTTTTAGCAAGGTTTGGGAAAATCCCCATTTTTGACTTTTTCGACACTACCGGCCCTGTCTTTTTTTTTCGAATTTAGCCCGGTTTGGAAAATCCTTCACAATTTTCTCAAAACGCCCCAACTGTGCTTGATTTTGCTCATTTCTGACTCAGTCCGCCCCCCTGGCCCCTTTTAGCAAGGTTTGGGAAAATCCCCATTTTTGACTTTTTCGACACTACCGGACCTGTCGTTTTTTTTCAATTTTTGCCCAATTTGGAAAATCCTTCACAATTTTCCCAAAACGCCCCAACTGTGCTTGATTTTGCTCCTTTCTGACTCAGTCCGCCCCCCTGGCCCCTTTTAGCAAGGTTTGGGAAAATCCCCATTTTTGACTTTTTCGACACTACCGGCCCTGTCGTTTTTTTCAATTTTTGCCCACTTTGAAAAATCCTTCACAATTTTCACACAACGCCCCAACTGTGCTTGATTTTGCTCTTTTCTCACTCAGCCCGCCCCCCTGGCCCCTTTTAGCAAGGATTTGGGAAAATCCCCATTTTTGACTTTTTCGACACTACCGGCCCTGTCGTATTTTAAAATTTTTGCCCACTTTGTAAAATCCTTCACAATTTTCCCAAAACGCCCCAACTGTGCTTGATTTTGCTCCTTTCTGACTCAGTCCGCCCCCCTGGCCCCTTTTAGCAAGGTTTGTGAAAATCCCCATTTTTGACTTTTTCGACACTACCGGCCCTGTCGTTTTTTTCAAATTTTGCCCACGTTGGAAAATCCTTCACAATTTTCCCAAAACGCCCCAACTGTGCTTGATTTTGCTGCTTTTTCACTCAGTCCGCCCCCCTGGCCCCTTTTAGCAAGGTTTGGGAAAATCCCCATTTTTGACTTTTTCGACACTACCGGCCCTGTCGTTTTTTTCAAATTTTGCCCGGTTTGGAAAATCCTTCACAATTTTCCCAAAACGCCCCAACTGTGCTTGATTTTGCTCCTTTCTGACTCAGTCCGCCCCCCTGGCCCCTTTTAGCAAGGTTTGGGAAAATCCCCATTTTTGACTTTTTCAACACTACCGGCCCTGTCGTTTATTTCAATTTTTGCCCACTTTGAAAAATCCTTCACAATTTTCACAAAACGCCCCAACTGTGCTTGATTTTGCTCCTTTCTGACTCAGTCCGCCCCCCTGGCCCCTTTTAGCAAGGTTTGGGAAAATCCCCATTTTTGACTTTTTCGACACTACCGGACCTGTCGTTTTTTTTCAATTTTTGCCCAATTTGGAAAATCCTTCACAATTTTTACACAACGCCCCAACTGTGCTTGATTTTGCTCCTTTCTGACTCAGTCCGCCCCCCTGGCCCCTTTTAGCAAGGTTTGGGAAAATCCCCATTTTTGACTTTTTCGACACTACCGGCCCTGTCGTTTTTTTCAATTTTTGCCCACTTTGAAAAATCCTTCACAATTTTCACACAACGCCCCAATTGTGCTTGATTTTGCTCGTTTTTCACTCAGCCCGCCCCCTGGCCCCTTTTAGCAAGGTTTGGGAAAATCCCCATTTCTGACTTTTTCGACACTACCGGCCCTGTCGTTTTTTTCAATTTTTGCCCACTTTGTAAAATCCTTCACAATTTTCACAAAACGCCCCAACTGTGCTTGATTTTGCTGCTTTTTCACTCAGCCCCCCCTCTGGCCTTTTTAAGTAAAGTTTGTGAAAATCCCCATTTTTGACTTTTTCGACACTACCGGCCCTGTCGTTTTTTTCAAATTTTGCCCACGTTGGAAAATCCTTCACAATTTTCCCAAAACGCCCCAACTGTGCTTGATTTTGCTCCTTTCTGACTCAGTCTGCCCCCCTGGCCCCTTTTAGCAAGGTTTGGGAAAATCCCCATTTTTGACTTTTTCGACACTACCGGCCCTGTCGTTTTTTTCAATTTTTGCCCACTTTGAAAAATCCTTCACAATTTTCATAAAACGCCCCAACTGTACTTGATTTTGCTCCTTTCTGACTCAGTCCGCCCCCCTGGCCCCTTTTAGCAAGGTTTGGGAAAATCCGCATTTTTGACTTTTTCGACACTACCGGCCCTGTCGTTTTTTTCAATTTTTGCCCACGTTGGAAAATCCTTCACAATTTTCACACAACGCCCCAACTGTACTTGATTTTGCTCCTTTTTCACTCAGCCCCCCCCTCTGGCCTGTTTAAGCAAAGTTTGTGAAAATCCCCATTTTTGACTTTTTCGACACTACCGGCCCTGTCGTTTTTTTCAATTTTTGCCCACTTAGGAAAATCCTTCACAATTTTCACACAACGCCCCAACTGTGCTTGATTTTGCTCCTTTCTCACTCAGCCCGCCCCCCTGGTCCCTTTTAGCAAGGATTTGGGAAAATCCCCATTTTTGACTTTTTCGACACTACCGGCCCTGTCGTTTTTTTCAAATTTTGCCCGGTTTGGAAAATCCTTCACAATTTTCCCAAAACGCCCCAACTGTGCTTGATTTTGTTACTTTCTGACTCAGTCCGACCCCCTGGACCCTTTTAGCAAGGTTTGGGAAAATCCGCATTTTTGACTTTTTCGACACTACCGGACCTGTCGTTTTGTTCAATTTTTGCCCACTTTGGAAAATCCTTCACAATTTTCACACAACGCCCCAACTGTGCTTGATTTTGCTCCTTTCTGACTCAGTCCGCCCCCCTGGCCCCTTTTAGCAAGGTTTGGGAAAATCCCCATTTTTGACTTTTTCGACACTACCGGCCCTGTCGTTTTTTTCAAATTTTGCCCACTTTGAAAAATCCTTCACAATTTTCACAAAACGCCCCAACTGTGCTTGATTTTGCTCCTTTCTGACTCAGTCCGCCCCCCTGGCCCCTTTTAGCAAGGTTTGGGAAAATCCGCATTTTTGACTTTTTCGACACTACCGGCCCTGTCGTTTTTTTCAATTTTTGCCCACGTTGGAAAATCCTTCACAATTTTCACACAACGCCCCAACTGTACTTGATTTTGCTCCTTTTTCACTCAGCCCCCCCCTCTGGCCTGTTTAAGCAAAGTTTGTGAAAATCCCCATTTTTGACTTTTTCGACACTACCGGCCCTGTCGTTTTTTTCAATTTTTGCCCACTTAGGAAAATCCTTCACAATTTTCACACAACGCCCCAACTGTGCTTGATTTTGCTCCTTTCTCACTCAGCCCGCCCCCCTGGTCCCTTTTAGCAAGGATTTGGGAAAATCCCCATTTTTGACTTTTTCGACACTACCGGCCCTGTCGTTTTTTTCAATTTTTGCCCACTTTGAAAAATCCTTCACAATTTTCACACAACGCCCCAACTGTGCTTGATTTTGCTCCTTTCTCACTCAGCCCGCCCCCCTGGCCCCTTTTAGCAAGGATTTGGGAAAATCCCAATTTTGACTTTTTCGACACTACCGGCCCTGTCGTATTTTAAAATTTTTGCCCACTTTGTAAAATCCTTCACAATTTTCCCAAAACGCCCCAACTGTGCTTGATTTTGCTCCTTTCTGACTCAGTCCGCCCCCCTGGCCCCTTTTAGCAAGGTTTGGGAAAATCCGCATTTTTTACTTTTTCGACACTACCGGCCCTGTCGTTTTTTTCAATTTTTGCCCACTTTGTAAAATCCTTCACAACTTTCACAAATCGCCCCAACTGTGCTTGATTTTGCTGCTTTTTCACTCAGCCCCCCCTCTGGCCTTTTTAAGCAAAGTTTGTGAAAATCCCCATTTTTGACTTTTTCGACACTACCGGCCCTGTCGTTTTTTTCAAATTTTGCCCACGTTGGAAAATCCTTCACAATTTTCCCAAAACGCCCCAACTGTGCTTGATTTTGCTCCTTTCTGACTCAGTCTGCCCCCCTGGCCCCTTTTAGCAAGGTTTGGGAAAATCCCCATTTTTGACTTTTTCGACACTACCGGCCCTGTCGTTTTTTTTCAATTTTTGCCCACTTTGAAAAATCCTTCACAATTTTCACAAAACGCCCCAACTGTGCTTGATTTTGCTCCTTTCTGACTCAGTCCGCCCCCCTGGCCCCTTTTAGCAAGGTTTGGGAAAATCCGCATTTTTGACTTTTTCGACACTACCGGCCCTGTCGTTTTTTTCAATTTTTGCCCACGTTGGAAAATCCTTCACAATTTTCACACAACGCCCCAACTGTACTTGATTTTGCTCCTTTTTCACTCAGCCCCCCCCTCTGGCCTGTTTAAGCAAAGTTTGTGAAAATCCCCATTTTTGACTTTTTCGACACTACCGGCCCTGTCGTTTTTTTCAATTTTTGCCCACTTAGGAAAATCCTTCACAATTTTCACACAACGCCCCAACTGTGCTTGATTTTGCTCCTTTCTCACTCAGCCCGCCCCCCTGGTCCCTTTTAGCAAGGATTTGGGAAAATCCCCATTTTTGACTTTTTCGACACTACCGGCCCTGTCGTTTTTTTCAAATTTTGCCCGGTTTGGAAAATCCTTCACAATTTTCCCAAAACGCCCCAACTGTGCTTGATTTTGTTACTTTCTGACTCAGTCCGACCCCCTGGACCCTTTTAGCAAGGTTTGGGAAAATCCGCATTTTTGACTTTTTCGACACTACCGGCCCTGTCGTTTTTTTCAATTTTTGCCCACGTTGGAAAATCCTTCACAATTTTCACACAACGCCCCAACTGTACTTGATTTTGCTCCTTTTTCACTCAGCCCCCCCCTCTGGCCTGTTTAAGCAAAGTTTGTGAAAATCCCCATTTTTGACTTTTTCGACACTACCGGCCCTGTCGTTTTTTTCAATTTTTGCCCACTTAGGAAAATCCTTCACAATTTTCACACAACGCCCCAACTGTGCTTGATTTTGCTCCTTTCTCACTCAGCCCGCCCCCCTGGTCCCTTTTAGCAAGGATTTGGGAAAATCCCCATTTTTGACTTTTTCGACACTACCGGCCCTGTCTTTTTTTTCAAATTTTGCCCGGTTTGGAAAATCCTTCACAATTTTCCCAAAACGCCCCAACTGTGCTTGATTTTGTTACTTTCTGACTCAGTCCGACCCCCTGGACCCTTTTAGCAAGGTTTGGGAAAATCCGCATTTTTGACTTTTTCGACACTACCGGACCTGTCGTTTTGTTCAATTTTTGCCCACTTTGGAAAATCCTTCACAATTTTCACACAACGCCCCAACTGTGCTTGATTTTGCTCCTTTCTGACTCAGTCCGCCCCCCTGGCCCCTTTTAGCAAGGTTTGGGAAAATCCCCATTTTTGACTTTTTCGACACTACCGGCCCTGTCGTTTTTTTCAAATTTTGCCCACTTTGAAAAATCCTTCACAATTTTCACAAAACGCCCCAACTGTGCTTGATTTTGCTCCTTTCTGACTCAGTCCGCCCCCCTGGCCCCTTTTAGCAAGGTTTGGGAAAATCCGCATTTTTGACTTTTTCGACGCTACCGGCCCTGTCGTTTTTTTCAATTTTTGCCCACGTTGGAAAATCCTTCACAATTTTCACACAACGCCCCAACTGTACTTGATTTTGCTCCTTTTTCACTCAGCCCCCCCCTCTGGCCTGTTTAAGCAAAGTTTGTGAAAATCCCCATTTTTGACTTTTTCGACACTACCGGCCCTGTCGTTTTTTTCAATTTTTGCCCACTTAGGAAAATCCTTCACAATTTTCACACAACGCCCCAACTGTGCTTGATTTTGCTCCTTTCTCACTCAGCCCGCCCCCCTGGTCCCTTTTAGCAAGGATTTGGGAAAATCCCCATTTTTGACTTTTTCGACACTACCGGCCCTGTCGTTTTTTTCAATTTTTGCCCACTTTTAAAAATCCTTCACAATTTTCACACAACGCCCCAACTGTGCTTGATTTTGCTCCTTTCTCACTCAGCCCGCCCCCCTGGCCCCTTTTAGCAAGGATTTGGGAAAATCCCCATTTTTGACTTTTTCGACACTACCGGCCCTGTCGTATTTTAAAATTTTTGCCCACTTTGTAAAATCCTTCACAATTTTCCCAAAACGCCCCAACTGTGCTTGATTTTGCTCCTTTCTGACTCAGTCCGCCCCCCTGGCCCCTTTTAGCAAGGTTTGGGAAAATCCGCATTTTTTACTTTTTCGACACTACCGGCCCTGTCGTTTTTTTCAATTTTTGCCCACTTTGTAAAATCCTTCACAACTTTCACAAAACGCCCCAACTGTGCTTGATTTTGCTGCTTTTTCACTCAGCCCCCCCTCTGGCCTTTTTAAGCAAAGTTTGTGAAAATCCCCATTTTTGACTTTTTCGACACTACCGGCCCTGTCGTTTTTTTCAAATTTTGCCCACGTTGGAAAATCCTTCACAATTTTCCCAAAACGCCCCAACTGTGCTTGATTTTGCTCCTTTCTGACTCAGTCTGCCCCCCTGGCCCCTTTTAGCAAGGTTTGGGAAAATCCCCATTTTTGACTTTTTCGACACTACCGGCCCTGTCGTTTTTTTCAATTTTTGCCCACTTTGAAAAATCCTTCACAATTTTCACAAAACGCCCCAACTGTGCTTGATTTTGCTCCTTTCTGACTCAGTCCGCCCCCCTGGCCCCTTTTAGCAAGGTTTGGGAAAATCCGCATTTTTGACTTTTTCGACACTACCGGCCCTGTCGTTTTTTTCAATTTTTGCCCACGTTGGAAAATCCTTCACAATTTTCACACAACGCCCCAACTGTACTTGATTTTGCTCCTTTTTCACTCAGCCCCCCCCTCTGGCCTGTTTAAGCAAAGTTTGTGAAAATCCCCATTTTTGACTTTTTCGACACTACCGGCCCTGTCGTTTTTTTCAATTTTTGCCCACTTAGGAAAATCCTTCACAATTTTCACACAACGCCCCAACTGTGCTTGATTTTGCTCCTTTCTCACTCAGCCCGCCCCCCTGGTCCCTTTTAGCAAGGATTTGGGAAAATCCCCATTTTTGACTTTTTCGACACTACCGGCCCTGTCGTTTTTTTCAAATTTTGCCCGGTTTGGAAAATCCTTCACAATTTTCCCAAAACGCCCCAACTGTGCTTGATTTTGTTACTTTCTGACTCAGTCCGACCCCCTGGACCCTTTTAGCAAGGTTTGGGAAAATCCGCATTTTTGACTTTTTCGACACTACCGGACCTGTCGTTTTGTTCAATTTTTGCCCACTTTGGAAAATCCTTCACAATTTTCACACAACGCCCCAACTGTGCTTGATTTTGCTCCTTTCTGACTCAGTCCGCCCCCCTGGCCCCTTTTAGCAAGGTTTGGGAAAATCCCCATTTTTGACTTTTTCGACACTACCGGCCCTGTCGTTTTTTTCAAATTTTGCCCGGTTAGGAAAATCCTTCACAATTTTCCCAAAACGCCCCAACTGTGCTTGATTTTGTTACTTTCTGACTCAGTCCGACCCCCTGGACCCTTTTAGCAAGGTTTGGGAAAATCCGCATTTTTGACTTTTTCGACACTACCGGACCTGTCGTTTTGTTCAATTTTTGCCCACTTTGGAAAATCCTTCACAATTTTCACACAACGCCCCAACTGTGCTTGATTTTGCTCCTTTCTGACTCAGTCCGCCCCCCTGGCCCCTTTTAGCAAGGTTTGGGAAAATCCCCATTTTTGACTTTTTCGACACTACCGGCCCTGTCGTTTTTTTCAAATTTTGCCCGGTTAGGAAAATCCTTCACAATTTTCCCAAAACGCCCCAACTGTGCTTGATTTTGCTCCTTTCTGACTCAGTCCGCCCCCCTGGCCCCTTTTAGCAAGGTTTGGGAAAATCCCCATTTTTGACTTTTTCAACACTACCGGCCCTGTCGTTTTTTTTCAATTTTTGCCCACGTTGGAAAATCCTTCACAATTTTCACACAACGCCCCAACTGTACTTGATTTTGCTCCTTTTTCACTCAGCCCCCCCCTCTGGCCTGTTTAAGCAAAGTTTGTGAAAATCCCCATTTTTGACTTTTTCGACACTACCGGCCCTGTCTTTTTTTTCAATTTTTGCCCACTTAGGAAAATCCTTCACAATTTTCACACAACGCCCCAACTGTGCTTGATTTTGCTCCTTTCTCACTCAGCCCGCCCCCCTGGTCCCTTTTAGCAAGGATTTGGGAAAATCCCCATTTTTGACTTTTTCGACACTACCGGCCCTGTCGTTTTTTTCAAATTTTGCCCGGTTTGGAAAATCCTTCACAATTTTCCCAAAACGCCCCAACTGTGCTTGATTTTGTTACTTTCTGACTCAGTCCGACCCCCTGGACCCTTTTAGCAAGGTTTGGGAAAATCCGCATTTTTGACTTTTTCGACACTACCGGACCTGTCGTTTTGTTCAATTTTTGCCCACTTTGGAAAATCCTTCACAATTTTCACACAACGCCCCAACTGTGCTTGATTTTGCTCCTTTCTGACTCAGTCCGCCCCCCTGGCCCCTTTTAGCAAGGTTTGGGAAAATCCCCATTTTTGACTTTTTCGACACTACCGGCCCTGTCGTTTTTTTCAAATTTTGCCCGGTTTGGAAAATCCTTCACAATTTTCCCAAAACGCCCCAACTGTGCTTGATTTTGCTCCTTTCTGACTCAGTCCGCCCCCCTGGCCCCTTTTAGCAAGGTTTGGGAAAATCCCCATTTTTGACTTTTTCAACACTACCGGCCCTGTCGTTTTTTTTCAATTTTTGCCCACTTTGAAAAATCCTTCACAATTTTCACAAAACGCCCCAACTGTGCTTGATTTTGCTCGTTTTTCACTCAGCCCGACCCCTGGCCCCTTTTAGCAAGGTTTGGGAAAATCCCCATTTTTGACTTTTTCGACACTACCGGCCCTGTCTTTTTTTCAAATTTTGCCCGGTTTGGAAAATCCTTCACAATTTTCACAAAACGCCCCAACTGTGCTTGATTTTGCTTGTTTTTCACTCAGACCGCCCCCTGGCCCCTTTTAGCAAGGTTTGGGAAAATCCCCATTTTTTACTTTTTCAACACTACCGGCCCTGTCGTTTATTTCAATTTTTGCCCACTTTGAAAAATCCTTCACAATTTTCCCAAAACGCCCCAACTGTGCTTGATTTTGCTCCTTTCTGACTCAGTCCGCCCCCCTGGCCCCTTTTAGCAAGGTTTGGGAAAATCCCCATTTTTGACTTTTTCGACACTACCGGCCCTGTCTTTTTTTTTCGAATTTAGCCCGGTTTGGAAAATCCTTCACAATTTTCTCAAAACGCCCCAACTGTGCTTGATTTTGCTCATTTCTGACTCAGTCCGCCCCCCTGGCCCCTTTTAGCAAGGTTTGGGAAAATCCCCATTTTTGACTTTTTCGACACTACCGGACCTGTCGTTTTTTTTCAATTTTTGCCCAATTTGGAAAATCCTTCACAATTTTTACACAACGCCCCAACTGTGCTTGATTTTGCTCCTTTCTGACTCAGTCCGCCCCCCTGGCCCCTTTTAGCAAGGTTTGGGAAAATCCCCATTTTTGACTTTTTCGACACTACCGGCCCTGTCGTTTTTTTCAATTTTTGCCCACTTTGAAAAATCCTTCACAATTTTCACACAACGCCCCAACTGTGCTTGATTTTGCTCCTTTCTCACTCAGCCCGCCCCCCTGGCCCCTTTTAGCAAGGATTTGGGAAAATCCCCATTTTTGACTTTTTCGACACTACCGGCCCTGTCGTATTTTAAAATTTTTGCCCACTTTGTAAAATCCTTCACAATTTTCCCAAAACGCCCCAACTGTGCTTGATTTTGCTCCTTTCTGACTCAGTCCGCCCCCCTGGCCCCTTTTAGCAAGGTTTGGGAAAATCCGCATTTTTGACTTTTTCGACACTACCGGCCCTGTCGTTTTTTTCAATTTTTGCCCACTTTGGAAAATCCTTCACAATTTTCCCAAAACGCCCCAACTGTGCTTGATTTTGCTGCTTTTTCACTCAGCCCCCCCTCTGGCCTTTTTAAGCAAAGTTTGTGAAAATCCCCATTTTTGACTTTTTCGACACTACCGGCCCTGTCGTTTTTTTCAAATTTTGCCCACGTTGGAAAATCCTTCACAATTTTCCCAAAACGCCCCAACTGTGCTTGATTTTGCTCCTTTCTGACTCAGTCCGCCCCCCTGGCCCCTTTTAGCAAGGTTTGGGAAAATCCCCATTTTTGACTTTTTCGACACTACCGGCCCTGTCGTTTTTTTCAAATTTTGCCCGGTTTGGAAAATCCTTCACAATTTTCCCAAAACGCCCCAACTGTGCTTGATTTTGCTCCTTTCTGACTCAGTCCGCCCCCCTGGCCCCTTTTAGCAAGGTTTGGGAAAATCCCCATTTTTGACTTTTTCGACACTACCGGCCCTGTCGTTTTTTTCAATTTTTGCCCACTTTGAAAAATCCTTCACAATTTTCACACAACGCCCCAATTGTGCTTGATTTTGCTCGTTTTTCACTCAGCCCGCCCCCTGGCCCCTTTTAGCAAGGTTTGGGAAAATCCCCATTTCTGACTTTTTCGACACTACCGGCCCTGTCGTTTTTTTCAATTTTTGCCCACTTTGTAAAATCCTTCACAATTTTCACAAAACGCCCCAACTGTGCTTGATTTTGCTGCTTTTTCACTCAGCCCCCCCTCTGGCCTTTTTAAGTAAAGTTTGTGAAAATCCCCATTTTTGACTTTTTCGACACTACCGGCCCTGTCGTTTTTTTCAAATTTTGCCCACGTTGGAAAATCCTTCACAATTTTCCCAAAACGCCCCAACTGTGCTTGATTTTGCTCCTTTCTGACTCAGTCTGCCCCCCTGGCCCCTTTTAGCAAGGTTTGGGAAAATCCCCATTTTTGACTTTTTCGACACTACCGGCCCTGTCGTTTTTTTCAATTTTTGCCCACTTTGAAAAATCCTTCACAATTTTCACAAAACGCCCCAACTGTACTTGATTTTGCTCCTTTCTGACTCAGTCCGCCCCCCTGGCCCCTTTTAGCAAGGTTTGGGAAAATCCGCATTTTTGACTTTTTCGACACTACCGGCCCTGTCGTTTTTTTCAATTTTTGCCCACGTTGGAAAATCCTTCACAATTTTCACACAACGCCCCAACTGTACTTGATTTTGCTCCTTTTTCACTCAGCCCCCCCCTCTGGCCTGTTTAAGCAAAGTTTGTGAAAATCCCCATTTTTGACTTTTTCGACACTACCGGCCCTGTCGTTTTTTTCAATTTTTGCCCACTTAGGAAAATCCTTCACAATTTTCACACAACGCCCCAACTGTGCTTGATTTTGCTCCTTTCTCACTCAGCCCGCCCCCCTGGTCCCTTTTAGCAAGGATTTGGGAAAATCCCCATTTTTGACTTTTTCGACACTACCGGCCCTGTCGTTTTTTTCAAATTTTGCCCGGTTTGGAAAATCCTTCACAATTTTCCCAAAACGCCCCAACTGTGCTTGATTTTGTTACTTTCTGACTCAGTCCGACCCCCTGGACCCTTTTAGCAAGGTTTGGGAAAATCCGCATTTTTGACTTTTTCGACACTACCGGACCTGTCGTTTTGTTCAATTTTTGCCCACTTTGGAAAATCCTTCACAATTTTCACACAACGCCCCAACTGTGCTTGATTTTGCTCCTTTCTGACTCAGTCCGCCCCCCTGGCCCCTTTTAGCAAGGTTTGGGAAAATCCCCATTTTTGACTTTTTCGACACTACCGGCCCTGTCGTTTTTTTCAAATTTTGCCCGGTTTGGAAAATCCTTCACAATTTT
The DNA here is from genome assembly GCF_963691925.1 of Scomber scombrus. NCBI lineage: Eukaryota > Metazoa > Chordata > Actinopteri > Scombriformes > Scombridae > Scomber > Scomber scombrus. The sequence continues at coordinate 75,815 of NC_084991.1, forward strand.
CCCAAAACGCCCCAACTGTGCTTGATTTTGCTCCTTTCTGACTCAGTCCGCCCCCCTGGCCCCTTTTAGCAAGGTTTGGGAAAATCCCCATTTTTGACTTTTTCAACACTACCGGCCCTGTCGTTTTTTTTCAATTTTTGCCCACTTTGAAAAATCCTTCACAATTTTCACAAAACGCCCCAACTGTGCTTGATTTTGCTCGTTTTTCACTCAGCCCGACCCCTGGCCCCTTTTAGCAAGGTTTGGGAAAATCCCCATTTTTGACTTTTTCGACACTACCGGCCCTGTCTTTTTTTTCAAATTTTGCCCGGTTTGGAAAATCCTTCACAATTTTCACAAAACGCCCCAACTGTGCTTGATTTTGCTTGTTTTTCACTCAGCCCGCCCCCTGGCCCCTTTTAGCAAGGTTTGGGAAAATCCCCATTTTTTACTTTTTCAACACTACCGGCCCTGTCGTTTATTTCAATTTTTGCCCACTTTGAAAAATCCTTCACAATTTTCCCAAAACGCCCCAACTGTGCTTGATTTTGCTCCTTTCTGACTCAGTCCGCCCCCCTGGCCCCTTTTAGCAAGGTTTGGGAAAATCCCCATTTTTGACTTTTTCGACACTACCGGCCCTGTCTTTTTTTTTCGAATTTAGCCCGGTTTGGAAAATCCTTCACAATTTTCTCAAAACGCCCCAACTGTGCTTGATTTTGCTCATTTCTGACTCAGTCCGCCCCCCTGGCCCCTTTTAGCAAGGTTTGGGAAAATCCCCATTTTTGACTTTTTCGACACTACCGGACCTGTCGTTTTTTTTCAATTTTTTCCCCAATTTGGAAAATCCTTCACAATTTTTACACAACGCCCCAACTGTGCTTGATTTTGCTCCTTTCTGACTCAGTCCGCCCCCCTGGCCCCTTTTAGCAAGGTTTGGGAAAATCCCCATTTTTGACTTTTTCGACACTACCGGCCCTGTCTTTTTTTTCAAATTTTGCCCGGTTTGGAAAATCCTTCACAATTTTCACAAAACGCCCCAACTGTGCTTGATTTTGCTCGTTTTTCACTCAGCCCGCCCCCTGGCCCCTTTTAGCAAGGTTTGGAAAAATCCGCATTTTTGACTTTTTCGACACTACCGGCCTGTCGTTTCTTTCAATTTTTGCCCACTTCTGAAAATCCTTCACAATTTTCACAAAACCCCCCAACTGTACTTGATTTTGCTCCTTTTTCACTCAGCCCCCCCCTCTGGCCTGTTTAAGCAAAGTTTGTGAAAATCCCCATTTTTGACTTTTTCGACACTACCGGCCCTGTCGTTTTTTTCAATTTTTGCCCACTTAGGAAAATCCTTCACAATTTTCACACAACGCCCCAACTGTGCTTGATTTTGCTCCTTTCTCACTCAGCCCGCCCCCCTTGTCCCTTTTAGCAAGGATTTGGGAAAATCCCCATTTTTGACTTTTTCGACACTACCGGCCCTGTCGTTTTTTTCAAATTTTGCCCGGTTTGGAAAATCCTTCACAATTTTCCCAAAACGCCCCAACTGTGCTTGATTTTGTTACTTTCTGACTCAGTCCGACCCCCTGGCCCCTTTTAGCAAGGTTTGGGAAAAACCGCATTTTTGACTTTTTCGACACTACCGGCCCTGTCGTTTTTTTCAATTTTTGCCCACTTAGGAAAATCCTTCACAATTTTCACACAACGCCCCAACTGTACTTGATTTTGCTCCTTTTTCACTCAGCCCCCCCCTCTGGCCTGTTTAAGCAAAGTTTGTGAAAATCCCCATTTTTGACTTTTTCGACACTACCGGCCCTGTCGTTTTTTTCAAATTTTGCCCACGTTGGAAAATCCTTCACAATTTTCCCAAAACGCCCCAACTGTGCTTGATTTTGCTCCTTTCTGACTCAGTCCGCCCCCCTGGCCCCTTTTAGCAAGGTTTGGGAAAATCCCCATTTTTGACTTTTTCGACACTACCGGCCCTGTCGTTTTTTTCAATTTTTGCCCACTTTGAAAAATCCTTCACAATTTTCACAAAACGCCCCAACTGTGCTTGATTTTGCTCCTTTCTGACTCAGTACGCCCCCCCGGCCCCTTTTAGCAAGGTTTGGGAAAATCCGCATTTTTGACTTTTTCGACACTACCGGCCCTGTCGTTTTTTTCAATTTTTGCCCACTTAGGAAAATCCTTCACAATTTTCACACAACGCCCCAACTGTACTTGATTTTGCTCCTTTTTCACTCAGCCCCCCCCTCTGGCCTGTTTAAGCAAAGTTTGTGAAAATCCCCATTTTTGACTTTTTCGACACTACCGGCCCTGTCGTTTTTTTCAATTTTTGCCCACTTAGGAAAATCCTTCACAATTTTCACACAACGCCCCAACTGTGCTTGATTTTGCTCCTTTCTGACTCAGTCCGCCCCCCTGGCCCCTTTTAGCAAGGTTTGGGAAAATCCCCATTTTTGACTTTTTCAACACTACCGGCCCTGTCGTTTTTTTTCAATTTTTGCCCACTTTGAAAAATCCTTCACAATTTTCACAAAACGCCCCAACTGTGCTTGATTTTGCTCGTTTTTCACTCAGCCCGACCCCTGGCCCCTTTTAGCAAGGTTTGGGAAAATCCCCATTTTTGACTTTTTCGACACTACCGGCCCTGTCGTTTTTTTCAATTTTTGCCCACTTTGAAAAATCCTTCACAATTTTCACACAACGCCCCAACTGTGCTTGATTTTGCTCCTTTCTCACTCAGCCCGCCCCCCTGGCCCCTTTTAGCAAGGATTTGGGAAAATCCCCATTTTTGACTTTTTCGACACTACCGGCCCTGTCGTATTTTAAAATTTTTGCCCACTTTGTAAAATCCTTCACAATTTTCCCAAAACGCCCCAACTGTGCTTGATTTTGCTCCTTTCTGACTCAGTCCGCCCCCCTGGCCCCTTTTAGCAAGGTTTGGGAAAATCCGCATTTTTTACTTTTTCGACACTACCGGCCCTGTCGTTTTTTTCAATTTTTGCCCACTTTGTAAAATCCTTCACAATTTTCACAAAACGCCCCAACTGTGCTTGATTTTGCTGCTTTTTCACTCAGCCCCCCCTCTGGCCTTTTTAAGCAAAGTTTGTGAAAATCCCCATTTTTGACTTTTTCGACACTACCGGCCCTGTCGTTTTTTTCAAATTTTGCCCACGTTGGAAAATCCTTCACAATTTTCCCAAAACGCCCCAACTGTGCTTGATTTTGCTCCTTTCTGACTCAGTCTGCCCCCCTGGCCCCTTTTAGCAAGGTTTGGGAAAATCCCCATTTTTGACTTTTTCGACACTACCGGCCCTGTCGTTTTTTTCAATTTTTGCCCACTTTGAAAAATCCTTCACAATTTTCACAAAACGCCCCAACTGTGCTTGATTTTGCTCCTTTCTGACTCAGTCCGCCCCCCTGGCCCCTTTTAGCAAGGTTTGGGAAAATCCGCATTTTTGACTTTTTCGACACTACCGGCCCTGTCGTTTTTTTCAATTTTTGCCCACGTTGGAAAATCCTTCACAATTTTCACACAACGCCCCAACTGTACTTGATTTTGCTCCTTTTTCACTCAGCCCCCCCCTCTGGCCTGTTTAAGCAAAGTTTGTGAAAATCCCCATTTTTTACTTTTTCGACACTACCGGCCCTGTCGTTTTTTTCAATTTTTGCCCACTTAGGAAAATCCTTCACAATTTTCACACAACGCCCCAACTGTGCTTGATTTTGCTCCTTTCTCACTCAGCCCGCCCCCCTGGTCCCTTTTAGCAAGGATTTGGGAAAATCCCCATTTTTGACTTTTTCGACACTACCGGCCCTGTCGTTTTTTTCAAATTTTGCCCGGTTTGGAAAATCCTTCACAATTTTCCCAAAACGCCCCAACTGTGCTTGATTTTGTTACTTTCTGACTCAGTCCGACCCCCTGGACCCTTTTAGCAAGGTTTGGGAAAATCCGCATTTTTGACTTTTTCGACACTACCGGACCTGTCGTTTTGTTCAATTTTTGCCCACTTTGGAAAATCCTTCACAATTTTCACACAACGCCCCAACTGTGCTTGATTTTGCTCCTTTCTGACTCAGTCCGCCCCCCTGGCCCCTTTTAGCAAGGTTTGGGAAAATCCCCATTTTTGACTTTTTCGACACTACCGGCCCTGTCGTTTTTTTCAAATTTTGCCCGGTTTGGAAAATCCTTCACAATTTTCCCAAAACGCCCCAACTGTGCTTGATTTTGCTCCTTTCTGACTCAGTCCGCCCCCCTGGCCCCTTTTAGCAAGGTTTGGGAAAATCCCCATTTTTGACTTTTTCAACACTACCGGCCCTGTCGTTTTTTTTCAATTTTTGCCCACTTTGAAAAATCCTTCACAATTTTCACAAAACGCCCCAACTGTGCTTTATTTTGCTCGTTTTTCACTCAGCCCGACCCCTGGCCCCTTTTAGCAAGGTTTGGGAAAATCCCCATTTTTGACTTTTTCGACACTACCGGCCCTGTCTTTTTTTTCAAATTTTGCCCGGTTTGGAAAATCCTTCACAATTTTCACAAAACGCCCCAACTGTGCTTGATTTTGCTTGTTTTTCACTCAGCCCGCCCCCTGGCCCCTTTTAGCAAGGTTTGGGAAAATCCGCATTTTTGACTTTTTCGACACTACCGGCCCTGTCGTTTTTTTCAATTTTTGCCCACTTTGGAAAATCCTTCACAATTTTCCCAAAACGCCCCAACTGTGCTTGATTTTGCTGCTTTTTCACTCAGCCCCCCCTCTGGCCTTTTTAAGCAAAGTTTGTGAAAATCCCCATTTTTGACTTTTTCGACACTACCGGCCCTGTCGTTTTTTTCAAATTTTGCCCACGTTGGAAAATCCTTCACAATTTTCCCAAAACGCCCCAACTGTGCTTGATTTTGCTCCTTTCTGACTCAGTCCGCCCCCCTGGCCCCTTTTAGCAAGGTTTGGGAAAATCCCCATTTTTGACTTTTTCGACACTACCGGCCCTGTCGTTTTTTTCAAATTTTGCCCGGTTTGGAAAATCCTTCACAATTTTCCCAAAACGCCCCAACTGTGCTTGATTTTGCTCCTTTCTGACTCAGTCCGCCCCCCTGGCCCCTTTTAGCAAGGTTTGGGAAAATCCCCATTTTTGACTTTTTCGACACTACCGGCCCTGTCGTTTTTTTCAATTTTTGCCCACTTTGAAAAATCCTTCACAATTTTCACACAACGCCCCAATTGTGCTTGATTTTGCTCGTTTTTCACTCAGCCCGCCCCCTGGCCCCTTTTAGCAAGGTTTGGGAAAATCCCCATTTCTGACTTTTTCGACACTACCGGCCCTGTCGTTTTTTTCAATTTTTGCCCACTTTGTAAAATCCTTCACAATTTTCACAAAACGCCCCAACTGTGCTTGATTTTGCTGCTTTTTCACTCAGCCCCCCCTCTGGCCTTTTTAAGTAAAGTTTGTGAAAATCCCCATTTTTGACTTTTTCGACACTACCGGCCCTGTCGTTTTTTTCAAATTTTGCCCACGTTGGAAAATCCTTCACAATTTTCCCAAAACGCCCCAACTGTGCTTGATTTTGCTCCTTTCTGACTCAGTCTGCCCCCCTGGCCCCTTTTAGCAAGGTTTGGGAAAATCCCCATTTTTGACTTTTTCGACACTACCGGCCCTGTCGTTTTTTTCAATTTTTGCCCACTTTGAAAAATCCTTCACAATTTTCACAAAACGCCCCAACTGTACTTGATTTTGCTCCTTTCTGACTCAGTCCGCCCCCCTGGCCCCTTTTAGCAAGGTTTGGGAAAATCCGCATTTTTGACTTTTTCGACACTACCGGCCCTGTCGTTTTTTTCAATTTTTGCCCACGTTGGAAAATCCTTCACAATTTTCACACAACGCCCCAACTGTACTTGATTTTGCTCCTTTTTCACTCAGCCCCCCCCTCTGGCCTGTTTAAGCAAAGTTTGTGAAAATCCCCATTTTTGACTTTTTCGACACTACCGGCCCTGTCGTTTTTTTCAATTTTTGCCCACTTAGGAAAATCCTTCACAATTTTCACACAACGCCCCAACTGTGCTTGATTTTGCTCCTTTCTCACTCAGCCCGCCCCCCTGGTCCCTTTTAGCAAGGATTTGGGAAAATCCCCATTTTTGACTTTTTCGACACTACCGGCCCTGTCGTTTTTTTCAAATTTTGCCCGGTTTGGAAAATCCTTCACAATTTTCCCAAAACGCCCCAACTGTGCTTGATTTTGTTACTTTCTGACTCAGTCCGACCCCCTGGACCCTTTTAGCAAGGTTTGGGAAAATCCGCATTTTTGACTTTTTCGACACTACCGGACCTGTCGTTTTGTTCAATTTTTGCCCACTTTGGAAAATCCTTCACAATTTTCACACAACGCCCCAACTGTGCTTGATTTTGCTCCTTTCTGACTCAGTCCGCCCCCCTGGCCCCTTTTAGCAAGGTTTGGGAAAATCCCCATTTTTGACTTTTTCGACACTACCGGCCCTGTCGTTTTTTTCAAATTTTGCCCGGTTTGGAAAATCCTTCACAATTTTCCCAAAACGCCCCAACTGTGCTTGATTTTGCTCCTTTCTGACTCAGTCCGCCCCCCTGGCCCCTTTTAGCAAGGTTTGGGAAAATCCCCATTTTTGACTTTTTCAACACTACCGGCCCTGTCGTTTTTTTTCAATTTTTGCCCACTTTGAAAAATCCTTCACAATTTTCACAAAACGCCCCAACTGTGCTTGATTTTGCTCGTTTTTCACTCAGCCCGACCCCTGGCCCCTTTTAGCAAGGTTTGGGAAAATCCCCATTTTTGACTTTTTCGACACTACCGGCCCTGTCTTTTTTTTCAAATTTTGCCCGGTTTGGAAAATCCTTCACAATTTTCACAAAACGCCCCAACTGTGCTTGATTTTGCTTGTTTTTCACTCAGCCCGCCCCCTGGCCCCTTTTAGCAAGGTTTGGGAAAATCCCCATTTTTTACTTTTTCAACACTACCGGCCCTGTCGTTTATTTCAATTTTTGCCCACTTTGAAAAATCCTTCACAATTTTCCCAAAACGCCCCAACTGTGCTTGATTTTGCTCCTTTCTGACTCAGTCCGCCCCCCTGGCCCCTTTTAGCAAGGTTTGGGAAAATCCCCATTTTTGACTTTTTCGACACTACCGGCCCTGTCTTTTTTTTTCGAATTTAGCCCGGTTTGGAAAATCCTTCACAATTTTCTCAAAACGCCCCAACTGTGCTTGATTTTGCTCATTTCTGACTCAGTCCGCCCCCCTGGCCCCTTTTAGCAAGGTTTGGGAAAATCCCCATTTTTGACTTTTTCGACACTACCGGACCTGTCGTTTTTTTTCAATTTTTTCCCCAATTTGGAAAATCCTTCACAATTTTTACACAACGCCCCAACTGTGCTTGATTTTGCTCCTTTCTGACTCAGTCCGCCCCCCTGGCCCCTTTTAGCAAGGTTTGGGAAAATCCCCATTTTTGACTTTTTCGACACTACCGGCCCTGTCTTTTTTTTCAAATTTTGCCCGGTTTGGAAAATCCTTCACAATTTTCACAAAACGCCCCAACTGTGCTTGATTTTGCTCGTTTTTCACTCAGCCCGCCCCCTGGCCCCTTTTAGCAAGGTTTGGAAAAATCCGCATTTTTGACTTTTTCGACACTACCGGCCTGTCGTTTCTTTCAATTTTTGCCCACTTCTGAAAATCCTTCACAATTTTCACAAAACCCCCCAACTGTACTTGATTTTGCTCCTTTTTCACTCAGCCCCCCCCTCTGGCCTGTTTAAGCAAAGTTTGTGAAAATCCCCATTTTTGACTTTTTCGACACTACCGGCCCTGTCGTTTTTTTCAATTTTTGCCCACTTAGGAAAATCCTTCACAATTTTCACACAACGCCCCAACTGTGCTTGATTTTGCTCCTTTCTCACTCAGCCCGCCCCCCTTGTCCCTTTTAGCAAGGATTTGGGAAAATCCCCATTTTTGACTTTTTCGACACTACCGGCCCTGTCGTTTTTTTTCAAATTTTGCCCGGTTTGGAAAATCCTTCACAATTTTCCCAAAACGCCCCAACTGTGCTTGATTTTGTTACTTTCTGACTCAGTCCGACCCCCTGGCCCCTTTTAGCAAGGTTTGGGAAAAACCGCATTTTTGACTTTTTCGACACTACCGGCCCTGTCGTTTTTTTCAATTTTTGCCCACTTAGGAAAATCCTTCACAATTTTCACACAACGCCCCAACTGTACTTGATTTTGCTCCTTTTTCACTCAGCCCCCCCCTCTGGCCTGTTTAAGCAAAGTTTGTGAAAATCCCCATTTTTGACTTTTTCGACACTACCGGCCCTGTCGTTTTTTTCAAATTTTGCCCACGTTGGAAAATCCTTCACAATTTTCCCAAAACGCCCCAACTGTGCTTGATTTTGCTCCTTTCTGACTCAGTCCGCCCCCCTGGCCCCTTTTAGCAAGGTTTGGGAAAATCCCCATTTTTGACTTTTTCGACACTACCGGCCCTGTCGTTTTTTTCAATTTTTGCCCACTTTGAAAAATCCTTCACAATTTTCACAAAACGCCCCAACTGTGCTTGATTTTGCTCCTTTCTGACTCAGTACGCCCCCCCGGCCCCTTTTAGCAAGGTTTGGGAAAATCCGCATTTTTGACTTTTTCGACACTACCGGCCCTGTCGTTTTTTTCAATTTTTGCCCACTTAGGAAAATCCTTCACAATTTTCACACAACGCCCCAACTGTACTTGATTTTGCTCCTTTTTCACTCAGCCCCCCCCTCTGGCCTGTTTAAGCAAAGTTTGTGAAAATCCCCATTTTTGACTTTTTCGACACTACCGGCCCTGTCGTTTTTTTCAATTTTTGCCCACTTAGGAAAATCCTTCACAATTTTCACACAACGCCCCAACTGTGCTTGATTTTGCTCCTTTCTGACTCAGTCCGCCCCCCTGGCCCCTTTTAGCAAGGTTTGGGAAAATCCCCATTTTTGACTTTTTCAACACTACCGGCCCTGTCGTTTTTTTTCAATTTTTGCCCACTTTGAAAAATCCTTCACAATTTTCACAAAACGCCCCAACTGTGCTTGATTTTGCTCGTTTTTTCACTCAGCCCGACCCCTGGCCCCTTTTAGCAAGGTTTGGGAAAATCCCCATTTTTGACTTTTTCGACACTACCGGCCCTGTCGTTTTTTTCAATTTTTGCCCACTTTGAAAAATCCTTCACAATTTTCACACAACGCCCCAACTGTGCTTGATTTTGCTCCTTTCTCACTCAGCCCGCCCCCCTGGCCCCTTTTAGCAAGGATTTGGGAAAATCCCCATTTTTGACTTTTTCGACACTACCGGCCCTGTCGTATTTTAAAATTTTTGCCCACTTTGTAAAATCCTTCACAATTTTCCCAAAACGCCCCAACTGTGCTTGATTTTGCTCCTTTCTGACTCAGTCCGCCCCCCTGGCCCCTTTTAGCAAGGTTTGGGAAAATCCGCATTTTTTACTTTTTCGACACTACCGGCCCTGTCGTTTTTTTCAATTTTTGCCCACTTTGTAAAATCCTTCACAATTTTCACAAAACGCCCCAACTGTGCTTGATTTTGCTGCTTTTTCACTCAGCCCCCCCTCTGGCCTTTTTAAGCAAAGTTTGTGAAAATCCCCATTTTTGACTTTTTCGACACTACCGGCCCTGTCGTTTTTTTCAAATTTTGCCCACGTTGGAAAATCCTTCACAATTTTCCCAAAACGCCCCAACTGTGCTTGATTTTGCTCCTTTCTGACTCAGTCTGCCCCCCTGGCCCCTTTTAGCAAGGTTTGGGAAAATCCCCATTTTTGACTTTTTCGACACTACCGGCCCTGTCGTTTTTTTCAATTTTTGCCCACTTTGAAAAATCCTTCACAATTTTCACAAAACGCCCCAACTGTGCTTGATTTTGCTCCTTTCTGACTCAGTCCGCCCCCCTGGCCCCTTTTAGCAAGGTTTGGGAAAATCCGCATTTTTGACTTTTTCGACACTACCGGCCCTGTCGTTTTTTTCAATTTTTGCCCACGTTGGAAAATCCTTCACAATTTTCACACAACGCCCCAACTGTACTTGATTTTGCTCCTTTTTCACTCAGCCCCCCCCTCTGGCCTGTTTAAGCAAAGTTTGTGAAAATCCCCATTTTTTACTTTTTCGACACTACCGGCCCTGTCGTTTTTTTCAATTTTTGCCCACTTAGGAAAATCCTTCACAATTTTCACACAACGCCCCAACTGTGCTTGATTTTGCTCCTTTCTCACTCAGCCCGCCCCCCTGGTCCCTTTTAGCAAGGATTTGGGAAAATCCCCATTTTTGACTTTTTCGACACTACCGGCCCTGTCGTTTTTTTCAAATTTTGCCCGGTTTGGAAAATCCTTCACAATTTTCCCAAAACGCCCCAACTGTGCTTGATTTTGTTACTTTCTGACTCAGTCCGACCCCCTGGACCCTTTTAGCAAGGTTTGGGAAAATCCGCATTTTTGACTTTTTCGACACTACCGGACCTGTCGTTTTGTTCAATTTTTGCCCACTTTGGAAAATCCTTCACAATTTTCACACAACGCCCCAACTGTGCTTGATTTTGCTCCTTTCTGACTCAGTCCGCCCCCCTGGCCCCTTTTAGCAAGGTTTGGGAAAATCCCCATTTTTGACTTTTTCGACACTACCGGCCCTGTCGTTTTTTTCAAATTTTGCCCGGTTTGGAAAATCCTTCACAATTTTCCCAAAACGCCCCAACTGTGCTTGATTTTGCTCCTTTCTGACTCAGTCCGCCCCCCTGGCCCCTTTTAGCAAGGTTTGGGAAAATCCCCATTTTTGACTTTTTCAACACTACCGGCCCTGTCGTTTTTTTTCAATTTTTGCCCACTTTGAAAAATCCTTCACAATTTTCACAAAACGCCCCAACTGTGCTTTATTTTGCTCGTTTTTCACTCAGCCCGACCCCTGGCCCCTTTTAGCAAGGTTTGGGAAAATCCCCATTTTTGACTTTTTCGACACTACCGGCCCTGTCTTTTTTTTCAAATTTTGCCCGGTTTGGAAAATCCTTCACAATTTTCACAAAACGCCCCAACTGTGCTTGATTTTGCTTGTTTTTCACTCAGCCCGCCCCCTGGCCCCTTTTAGCAAGGTTTGGGAAAATCCCCATTTTTTACTTTTTCGACACTACCGGCCCTGTCGTTTTTTTCAATTTTTGCCCACTTTGAAAAATCCTTCACAATTTTCCCAAAACGCCCCAACTGTGCTTGATTTTGCTCCTTTCTGACTCAGTCCGCCCCCCCGGCCCCTTTTAGCAAGGTTTGGGAAAATCCCCATTTTTGACTTTTTCGACACTACCGGCCCTGTCGTTTTTTTCAATTTTTGCCCACTTAGGAAAATCCTTCACAATTTTCACACAACGCCCCAACTGTACTTGATTTTGCTCCTTTTTCACTCAGCCCCCCCCTCTGGCCTGTTTAAGCAAAGTTTGTGAAAATCCCCATTTTTGACTTTTTCGACACTACCGGCCCTGTCGTTTTTTTCAATTTTTGCCCACTTAGGAAAATCCTTCACAATTTTCACACAACGCCCCAACTGTGCTTGATTTTGCTCCTTTCTGACTCAGTCCGCCCCCCTGGCCCCTTTTAGCAAGGTTTGGGAAAATCCCCATTTTTGACTTTTTCAACACTACCGGCCCTGTCGTTTTTTTCAATTTTTGCACACTTTGAAAAATCCTTCACAATTTTCACAAAACGCCCCAACTGTGCTTGATTTTGCTCGTTTTTCACTCAGCCCGACCCCTGGCCCCTTTTAGCAAGGTTTGGGAAAATCCCCATTTTTGACTTTTTCGACACTACCGGCCCTGTCGTTTATTTCAATTTTTGCCCACTTTGAAAAATCCTTCACAATTTTCCCAAAACGCCCCAACTGTGCTTGATTTTGCTCCTTTCTGACTCAGTCCGCCCCCCTGGCCCCTTTTAGCAAGGTTTGGGAAAATCCCCATTTTTGACTTTTTCGACACTACCGGACCTGTCGTTTTTTTTCAATTTTTGCCCAATTTGGAAAATCCTTCACAATTTTTACACAACGCCCCGACTGTGCTTGATTTTGCTCCTTTCTGACTCAGTCCGCCCCCCTGGCCCCTTTTAGCAAGGTTTGGGAAAATCCCCATTTTTGACTTTTTCGACACTACCGGCCCTGTCGTTTTTTTCAATTTTTGCCCACTTTGAAAAATCCTTCACAATTTTCACACAACGCCCCAACTGTGCTTGATTTTGCTCCTTTCTCACTCAGCCCGCCCCCCTGGCCCCTTTTAGCAAGGATTTGGGAAAATCCCCATTTTTGACTTTTTCGACACTACCGGCCCTGTCGTATTTTAAAATTTTTGCCCACTTTGTAAAATCCTTCACAATTTTCCCAAAACGCCCCAACTGTGCTTGATTTTGCTCCTTTCTGACTCAGTCCGCCCCCCTGGCCCCTTTTAGCAAGGTTTGGGAAAATCCCCATTTTTGACTTTTTCAACACTACCGGACCTGTCGTTTTTTTTCAATTTTTGCCCACGTTGGAAAATCCTTCACAATTTTCCCAAAACGCCCCAACTGTGCTTGATTTTGCTCCTTTCTGACTCAGTCTGCCCCCCTGGCCCCTTTTAGCAAGGTTTGGGAAAATCCCCATTTTTGACTTTTTCGACACTACCGGCCCTGTCGTTTTTTTCAATTTTTGCCCACTTTGAAAAATCCTTCACAATTTTCACAAAACGCCCCAACTGTGCTTGATTTTGCTCCTTTCTGACTCAGTCCGCCCCCCTGGCCCCTTTTAGCAAGGTTTGGGAAAATCCGCATTTTTGACTTTTTAAACACTACCGGCCCTGTCGTTTTTTTCAATTTTTGCCCACGTTGGAAAATCCTTCACAATTTTCACACAACGCCCCAACTGTACTTGATTTTGCTCCTTTTTCACTCAGCCCCCCCCTCTGGCCTGTTTAAGCAAAGTTTGTGAAAATCCCCATTTTTGACTTTTTCGACACTACCGGCCCTGTCGTTTTTTTCAATTTTTGCCCACTTAGGAAAATCCTTCACAATTTTCACACAACGCCCCAACTGTGCTTGATTTTGCTCCTTTCTCACTCAGCCCGCCCCCCTGGTCCCTTTTAGCAAGGATTTGGGAAAAACCCCATTTTTGACTTTTTCGACACTACCGGCCCTGTCGTTTTTTTCAAATTTTGCCCGGTTTGGAAAATCCTTCACAATTTTCCCAAAACGCCCCAACTGTGCTTGATTTTGTTACTTTCTGACTCAGTCCGACCCCCTGGACCCTTTTAGCAAGGTTTGGGAAAATCCGCATTTTTGACTTTTTCGACACTACCGGACCTGTCGTTTTGTTCAATTTTTGCCCACTTTGGAAAATCCTTCACAATTTTCACACAACGCCCCAACTGTGCTTGATTTTGCTCCTTTCTGACTCAGTCCGCCCCCCTGGCCCCTTTTAGCAAGGTTTGGGAAAATCCCCATTTTTGACTTTTTCGACACTACCGGCCCTGTCGTTTTTTTCAAATTTTGCCCGGTTTGGAAAATCCTTCACAATTTTCCCAAAACGCCCCAACTGTGCTTGATTTTGCTCCTTTCTGACTCAGTCCGCCCCCCTGGCCCCTTTTAGCAAGGTTTGGGAAAATCCCCATTTTTGACTTTTTCAACACTACCGGCCCTGTCGTTTTTTTTCAATTTTTGCCCACTTTGAAAAATCCTTCACAATTTTCACAAAACGCCCCAACTGTGCTTGATTTTGCTCGTTTTTCACTCAGCCCGACCCCTGGCCCCTTTTAGCAAGGTTTGGGAAAATCCCCATTTTTGACTTTTTCGACACTACCGGCCCTGTCTTTTTTTTCAAATTTTGCCCGGTTTGGAAAATCCTTCACAATTTTCACAAAACGCCCCAACTGTGCTTGATTTTGCTTGTTTTTCACTCAGCCCGCCCCCTGGCCCCTTTTAGCAAGGTTTGGGAAAATCCCCATTTTTTACTTTTTCAACACTACCGGCCCTGTCGTTTATTTCAATTTTTGCCCACTTTGAAAAATCCTTCACAATTTTCCCAAAACGCCCCAACTGTGCTTGATTTTGCTCCTTTCTGACTCAGTCCGCCCCCCTGGCCCCTTTTAGCAAGGTTTGGGAAAATCCCCATTTTTGACTTTTTCGACACTACCGGCCCTGTGGTTTTTTTAATTTTTACCCACTTTGGAAAATCCTTCACAATTTTCACAAAACGCCCCAACTGTGCTTGATTTTGCTCGTTTTTCACTCAGCCCGCCCCCTGGCCCCTTTTAGCACGGTTTGGGAAAATCCCCATTTTTGACTTTTTCGACACTATCGGCCCTGTGGTTTTTTTTAATTTTTACCCACTTTGGAAAATCCTTCACAATTTTCACAAAACGCCCCAACTGTGCTTGATTTTGCTCGTTTTTCACTCAGCCCGCCCCCTGGCCCCTTTTAGCACGGTTTGGGAAAATCCCCATTTTTGACTTTTTCGACACTTTTGTCGACTTTTGCCCACTTTGGAAAATCCTTCACAATTTTCACAAAACGCCCAAACTGTGCATGATTTTGCTTCTTTCTCACTTAGCCCGCCCCCCTGGCCCCTTTTAGCAAGTTCTGGGAAAATCCCCATTTTTGACTTTTTCGACACTACCGGCCCTGTGGTTTTTTTCAATTTTTGCCCACTTTGGAAAATCCTTCACAATTTTCACCAAACGCCCCAACTGTGCTTGATTTTGCTCCTTTTTCACTCAGCCTACCTGTCTGGCCCCTTTTAGCAAGGTTTGGGAAAATCCCCATTTTTGACTTTTTCGACACTACCGGCCCTGTCTTTTTTTTCAATTTTTGCACACTTTGGAAAATCCTTCACAATTTTCTCAAAACGCCCCAACTGTGCTTGATTTTGCTTCTTTCTCACTCTAAGCCCGCCCCCCTGGCCCCTTTTAGCATGTTCTGGGAAAATCCCCATTTTTGACTTTTCGACACTACCGGCCCTGTCGTTTTTTTCAATTTTTGCCCACTTTGGAAAATCCTTCACAGTTTTCACCAATCGCCCAAACTGTGCTTGATTTTGCTCCTTTCTCAATCAGCCCGACCCCTTGGCCCCTTTTAGCAAGTTTTGGGAAAATCCCCATTTTTGACTTTTTCGACACTACCGGCCCTGTCTTTTTTTCAATTTTTTCCCACTTTGCAAAATCCTTCACAATTTTCACAAAACGCCCCAACTGTGCTTGATTTTGCTCCTTTTTCACTGAGCCCGCCCCACTGGCCCTTTCTAGCAAGGTTTTGGAAAATCACCATTTTTGACTTTTTCGACACTATCGGCCCTGTGGTTTTTTTAATTTTTACCCACTTTGGAAAATCCTTCACAATTTTCACAAAACGCCCCAACTGTGCTTGATTTTGCTCCTTTCTCACTCTAAGCCCGCCGCCCTGGCCCCTTTTAGCAAGTTCTGGGAAAATCCCCATTTTTGACTTTTTCGACACTACCGGCCCTGTGGTTTTTTTCAATTTTTGCCCACTTTGGAAAATCCTTCACAATTTTCACCAAACGCCCCAACTGTGCTTGATTTTGCTCCTTTTTCACTCAGCCTACCTGTCTGGCCCCTTTTAGCAAGGTTTGGGAAAATCCCCATTTTGACTTTTTCGACAATACCGGCCCTGTCTTTTCAATAGAATTTTTGCCCACTTTGGAAAATCCTTCACAATTTTCAAAAATTGCCCCAACTGTGCTTGATTTTGCTCCTTTCTCAATCAGCCCGCCCCCTTGTCCCGTTTTAGCAAGGTTTGGGAAAATCCCCATTTTTGACTTTTTCGACACTACGGCCCTGTGGTTTTTTTCAATTTTTACCCACTTTGGAAAATCCTTCACAATTTTCACAAAACGCCCCAACTGTGCTTGATTTTGCTCCTTTCTCACTCAGCCCGCCTGTCTGGCCCCTTTTAGCAAGTTTTGGGTAAATCCCCATTTTTGACTTTTTCGACACTTTTGTCGACTTTTGCCCACTTTGGAAAATCCTTCACAATTTTCACAAAACGCCCAAACTGTGCATGATTTTGCTTCTTTCTCACTTAGCCCGTCCCCCTGGCCCCTTTTAGCAAGTACTGGGAAAATCCCCATTTTTGACTTTTTCGACACTACCGGCCCTGTCTTTTTTTTCAAATTTTGCCCGGTTTGGAAAATCCTTCACAATTTTCTCAAAACGCCCCAACTGTGCTTGATTTTGCTCATTTCTGACTCAGTCCGCCCCCCTGGCCCCTTTTAGCAAGGTTTGGGAAAATCCCCATTTTTGACTTTTTCGACACTACCGGCCCTGTCTTTTTTTTTCAAATTTTGCCCGGTTTGGAAAATCCTTCACAATTTTCACACAACGCCCCAACTGTGCTTGATTTTGCTCCTTTATCACTCACCCCCCCCCCCCCCTCCGGCCTCTTTAAGCAAAGTTTGTGAAAATCCCCATTTTTGACTTTTTCGACACTACCGGCCCTGTCGTTTTTTTCAATTTTTGCCCACTTTGGAAAATCCTTCACAATTTTCACACAACGCCCCAACTGTGCTTGATTTTGCTCCTTTCTCACTCAGCCCGCCCCCCTGGCCCCTTTTAGCAAGTATTTGGGAAAATCCCCATTTTTGACTTTTTTGACACTACCGGCCCTGTCGTTTTTTTCAAATTTTGCCCGGTTTGGAAAATCCTTCACAATTTTCCCAAAACACCCCAACTGTGCTTTATTTTGCTCCTTTCTGACTCAGTTCGCCCCCCTGGCCCCTTTTAGCAAGGTTTGGGAAAATCCGCATTTTTGACTTTTTCGACACTACCGGACCTGTCGTTTTTTTTCAATTTTTGCCCAATTTGGAAAATCCTTCACAATTTTCACACAACGCCCCAACTGTGCTTGATTTTGCTCCTTTCTCACTCAGCCCGCCCCCTGGCCCCTTTTAGCAAGGATTTGGGAAAATCCCCATTTTTGACTTTTTCGACACTACCGGCCCTGTAGTTTTTTAAAATTTTTGCCCACTTTGTAAAATCCTTCACAATTTTCCCAAAACGCCCCAACTGTGCTTGATTTTGCTCCTTTCTGACTTAGTCCGCCCCCCTGGCCCCTTTTAGCAAGGTTTGGGAAAATCCCCATTTTTGACTTTTTCGACACTACCGGCCCTGTCGTTTTTTTCAATTTTTGCCCACTTTGGAAAATCCTTCACAATTTTCACAAAACGCCCCAACTATGCTTGATTTTGCTCCTTTCAGACTCAGTCCGCCCCCCTGGCCCCTTTTAGCAAGGTTTGGGAAAATCCGAATTTCTGACGTTTTCGACACTACCGGACCTGTCGTTTTTTCAAATTTTTGCCCACTTTGCAAAATCCTTCACAATTTTCACAAAACGCCCCAACTGTGCTTGATTTTGCTCCTTTTTCACTGAGCCCGCCCCCCTGGCCCTTTCTAGCAAGGTTTTGGAAAATCACCATTTTTGACTTTTTCGACACTATCGGCCCTGTGGTTTTTTTTAATTTTTACCCACTTTGGAAAATCCTTCACAATTTTCACAAAACGCCCAAACTGTGCTTGATTTTGCTCCTTTCTCACTTTAAGCCCGCCCCCCTGGCCCCTTTTAGCAAGTTCTGGGAAAATCCCCATTTTTGACTTTTTCGACACTACCGGCCCTGTGGTTTTTTTCAATTTTTGCCCACTTTGGAAAATCCTTCACAATTTTCACCAAACGCCCCAACTGTGCTTGATTTTGCTCCTTTCTTACTCAGCCCGCCCCCCTGGCCACTTTTAGCAAGGTTTGGGAAAATCCCCATTTTTGACTTTTTCGACAGTGTCGTTTTTTTCAGTTTTTGCCCACTTTGGAAAATCCTTCACAATTTTCACAAAACGCCCAAACTGTGCATGATTTTGCTCCTTTCTCACCCCTGGCCCCTTTTAGCAAGTTTTGGGAAAATCCCCATTTTTGACTTTTTCGACACTACCGGCCCTGTCTTTTTTTCAATTTCTTCCCACTTTGCAAAATCCTTCACAATTTTCACAAAACGCCCCAACTGTGCTTGATTTTGCTCCTTTTTCACTGAGCCCGCCCCCCTGGCCCTTTCTAGCAAGGTTTTGGAAAATCACCATTTTTGACTTTTTCGACACTATCGGCCCTGTGGTTTTTTTAATTTTTACCCACTTTGGAAAATCCTTCACAATTTTCACAAAACGCCCCAACTGTGCTTGATTTTGCTCCTTTCTGACTCAGTCCGCCCCCCTGGCCCCTTTTAGCAAGGTTTGGGAAAATCCCCATTTTTGACTTTTTCGACAGTGTCGTTTTTAACAGTTTTTGCCCACTTTGGAAAATCCTTCACAATTTTCACAAAACGCCCAAACTGTGCATGATTTTGCTCCTTTCTCACCCCTGGCCCCTTTTAGCAAGTTTTGGGAAAATCCCCATTTTTGACTTTTTCGACACTACCGGCCCTGTCTTTTTTTTCAATTTTTGACCACTTTGGAAAATCCTTCACAATTTTCACCAAACGCCCCAACTGTGCTTGATTTTGCTCCTTTCTCAATCAGACCGCCCCCCTGTCCCCTTTTAGCAAGTTTTGGGAAAATCCCCATTTTTGATTTTTTCGACACTACCGGCCCTGTCTTTTTTTCAATTTTTGCCCACTTTGGAAAATCCTTCACAGTTTTCACAAAACGCCCCAACTGTGCATTATTTTGCTCCTTTTTCACTCAGCCAGCCCCCCTGGCCCCTTTTAGCAAGGTTTTAGAAAATCCCAGTTTTTGACTTTTTCGACAGTGTCGTTTTTTTTCAGTTTTTGCCCACTTTGGAAAATCCTTCACAATTTTCACAAAACGCCCAAACTCTGCATGATTTTGCTCCTTTCTCACTCAGCCCGCCCCCCTGGCCCCTTTTAGCAAGTTTTGGGAAAATCCCCATTTTTGACTTTTTCGACACTACCGGCCCTGTCTTTTTTTTCAATTTTTGCCCACTTTGGAAAATCCTTCACAATTTTCACAAAACGCCCCAACTGTGCTTGATTTTGCCCCTTTCTCAATCAGCCCGCCCCCCTGGCCCCTTTTAGCAAGTTTTGGGAAAATCCCCATTTTTGACTTTTTCGACACTACCGGATCTGTCTTTTCTTTAAATTTTTGCCCACTTTGGAAAATCCCTCACAGTTTTCACGAAACGCCCCAACTGTGCATGATTTTGCTCCTTTTTCACTCAGCCTGCCTGTCTGGCCACTTTTAGCAAGTTTTGGGAAAATCCCCATTTTTGACTTTTTTGACACTACCGGACCTGTCTTTTTTTTTTAATTTTTGCCCACTTTGGAAAATCCTTCAAAGCTTTCACGAAACGCCCCAACTGTGCATGATTTTGCTCCTTTTTCACTCAGCCTGCCTGTCTGGCCCCTTTTAGCAAGGTTTGGGAAAATTCCTCATTTTTGACGTTTTCGACACTACCGGCCCTGTGGTTTTTTTCAATTTTTGCCCACTTTGGAAAATCCTTCACAATTTTCACAAAACGCCCCAACTGTGCATGATTTTGCTCCTTTCTCACTCAGCCCGCCCCCCTGGCCCCTTTTAGCAAGGTTTGGGAAAATCCCCATTTTTGACTTTTTCGACACTACCGGCCCTGTCGTATTATTAAATTTTTGCCTGGTTTGGAAAATCCTTCACAATTTTCACAAAACGCCCCAACTGTGCTTGATTTTGCTCCTTTCTCACTCTAAGCCCGCCCCCCTGGCCCCTTTTAGCAAGGTTTGGGAAAATCCCCATTTTTGACTTTTTCAACAATACCGGCCCTGTGGTTTTTTTCAATTTTTGCCCACTTTGGAAAATCCTTCACAATTTTCACAAAACGCCCCAACTGTGGATGATTTTACTCCTTTTTCACTCAGCCTGCCTGTCTGGCCCCTTTTAGCAAGGTTTGGGAAAATTCCTCATTTTTGACTTTTTCGACACTACCGGCCCTGTCTTTTTTTCAATTTTTGCCCACTTTGGACAATCCTTCACAATTTTCACCAAACGCCCCAACTGTGCTTGATTTTGCTCCTTTCTCACTCAGCCCGCCTGTCTGGCCCCTTTTAGCAAGGTTTGGGAAAATCCCCATTTCCGGCCCTGTGTGTTTTTTCAATTTTTGCCCACTTTGGAAAATCCTTCACAATTTTCACCAAACGCCCCAACTGTGCTTCATTTTGCTCCTTTCTCACTCAGCCCGCCTGTCTGGCCCCTTTTAGCAAGGTTGGGAAAATCCCCATTTTTGACTTTTTCGACACTACCGGCTCTGTGGTTTTTTTCAATTTTTGCCCACTTTGGAAAAACCTTCACAATTTTCACAAAACGCCCCAACTGTGCTTGATTTTGCTCCTTTCTCACTCAGCCTGCCTGTCTGGCCCCTTTTAGCAAGTTTTGGGAAAATCCCCATTTCCGGACCTGTCTTTTTTTTCAAATTTTGCCCGGTTTGGAAAATCCTTCACAATTTTCACAAAACGCCCCAACTGTGCATGATTTTGCTCCTTTTTCACTCAGCCTGCCTGTCTGGCCCCTTTTAGCAAGGTTTGGGAAAATTCCTCATTTTTGACTTTTTCGACACTACCGGCCCTGTGGTTTTTTTCAATTTTTGCCCACTTTGGAAAATCCTTCACAATTTTCACAAAACGCCCCAACTGTGCTTGATTTTGCTCCTTTCTCACTCTAAGCCCGGCCCCCTGGCCCCTTTTAGCAAGGTTTGGGAAAATCCCCATTTTTGACTTTTTCGACACTACCGGCCCTGTGGTTTTTTTTCAATTTTTGCCCACTTTGGAAAATCCTTCACAATTTTCACCAAACGCCCCAACTGTGCTTGATTTTGCTCCTTTCTCACTCAGCCCGCCTGTCTGGCCCCTTTTAGCAAGGTTTGGGAAAATCCCCATTTCCGGCCCTGTGTTTTTTTCAATTTTTGCCCACTTTGGACAATCCTTCACAATTTTCACCAAACGCCCCAACTGTGCTTGATTTTGCTCCTTTCTCACTCAGCCCGCCTGTCTGGCCCCTTTTAGCAAGGTTTGGGAAAATCCCCATTTTTGACTTTTTCGACACTACCGGACCTGTCTTTTTTTTCAATGTTTGCCCACTTTGGAAAATCCTTCACAATTTTCACAAAACGCCCCAACTGTGCATGATTTTGCTCCTTTTTTACTCAGCCTGCCTGTCTGGCCCCTTTTAGCAAGGTTTGGGAAAATTCCCCATTTTTGACTTTTTCGACACTACCGGCCCTGTCTTTTTTTTCAATTTTTGCCCTTTTGGACAATCCTTCACAATTTTCACCAAACGCCCCAACTGTGCTTGATTTTGCTCCTTTCTCACTCAGCCCGCCTGTCTGGCCCCTTTTAGCAAGGTTTGGGAAAATCCCCATTTCTGACTTTTTTGACACCTGTCGTGTAGACATTTAGACTGAACAACTGAAATGAACTGCCACTTTGATGAGTCAAACAGGAGAGGAACATATTTCCAGTGAAACCTGTAGATATGTTTGTAGTTCATGCTCATGTAATTCGAGTTTTGATCTAGACTTTGACAGCAATGTCAGTGAAATAGTTGACAGACTGCACAGATATCTAAAATCATAATAATACAGTCAATAAACTTGAACAATAACCAGAAAACTTCCTTATCAGGTATCATGACAAGTTTTCTCCACTGGGTGGCACACTAAGACCACAAATGAACCTGGCTGAGCCAGCTGCATACACACCCACAGTCGTTGCCATGGTAGTTAACGACTGGAGAGCATGACAACAGAGCATGCGCAGACAGAATGGAGATTTGGGATTGAATGGGAGAGGAACAGAGTGCACATGTGCGGCCGCAGATCAAAAAGTATAAAACATAGCCAGACCAAATTACACACATCTATAGATGAGACTTGTGGCTACATTTTGAGGTTTGAATGGAGTCTGTAACTGACAGTATGCAGGAATAATATATATATTTTGAAAAGCTTGAAAAAGATCCCACATGTAACGGCAAACTGTGCACTTCCTGTTGGATTTAGGTCAGTGGTGTCAGCGCTTGATTTGTAAGTCTTGATAAGACAAACAATTGAGTTTTGGTTTGATCTTTCTACGCCATTCCTATCAGGCGTAGTGGCTGTTTTACTGTTTAGGTGGCGCTAGAGAACCCATTTTGGCACTTTTGGGGTTTATTTTTCCATTTTATCAAATGTATGGCCAAGCCTGATGTGCGTGGTGAATTTGATCTGTCCTGTCCAGGATAGACAATGAATGTCTATCCTGGAACATAGACATTCATTGTCTCCCATAGACATTCATTGTCTATGGGAGCGTAACATCAAAACTCCTCACGAAGCAACCAAACCAGTAATCAAAAAGATTTTGATAACTTTTCATCTCCAATGTCTGAAGGTGTTTCTGAGTGAATTTGAAGTTGGTCAGATTAAATCTCTAGGAGGAGTTCGTTCAAATACGAGGCGTGGAAATTGTCAAAATCGCACATATCTTTCAAAATTGCCGACTTCCTGTTGGAGGGAGGGTATGGGTCCAAGAGACTTTTTTGTGCGTCTTTACATGATACATATGTGTACCAAATTTGGTTTATTTATGTCAATCTGAGTTGAGGGGCTCAATTTTTTTTTAATTTTCTACGGTGCGCTTTTGTATCCAGTAGGTGGCGCTATGGAGCTAACACAGTCTTGATGCACAGACGTGTTAAGGGCGGTACCTTCTACATGCGTGATCAATTTGGTGTAGATCGGACGATGTCTGTAGGAGTTATAAGGATTTCCTGCTTTTTGGCGAAGGATGGAATGGCGAAGGAAATTGTCGGCACCGCCACGCCCAAACTGAATCCCTAATCAGAACGTTTTTTATAACTTTTCATCTCCAATGTCTCAAGATGATTCTGTGCAAATTTGAAGTTGGTGTGATAAAATCCCTAGGACAAGTTCAATAAAGTACTAGGCGTGGAAATCGCCAAAATCGCACATATTTTTTCAAAATGGCCGACTTCCTGTTGGAGTGACGTCATGGGTACCCCAGACTTTTTTGTGCGTCGTTACACGATACATGTGTTTACCGAATTTCGTTTGTCTACGTCAATTTTGCCACGCCCATTTCCGCGATCCTTAAAATATCAAAAAATGTTCCAGGCCTGGCTTCCATGCGGAATTTGGTGAGTTTTGGGGAACGTTTAAGGGGGGAAAAAGGCCGTCGAACTCATAGAAAAAGTAAAATAATTAAAGCTGCAAGCAGCGATGAACGGGCCCTCGCCCCCCCATGCATGTCGGGGCTGTGGTGCAGTTGGAGGGCGCGCACGTAGAAGTCTTCATACGCAGGCTTTTAATTTACATTGCATGATGTGGTGAAATATCACTGACTGTTTCCACTATGTGGCACTAGAGAGCACCCACCAATTATATGTCATGTTGTAGTGTGTGATGTGGAGAACACATCATGTAAATGTCATATAAATCGGATAATGTTTGTCATATGAGGCTGACTTCCTGTGTCCAGTAGGTGGCGCTAGAGGTCACCCACCAATAATATGTCATGTTGTAGTATGTGATGTGGAGAAGACATCCTGTAAATTTCATATAAATCGGATAATGTTTGTCATATGAGGCTGACTTCTTGTGTCCAGTAGGTGGTGCTAGAGGTCACCCACCAATTATATGTCATGTTGTAGTATGTGATGTGGAGAAGATATCCTGTACATTTCATATGAATCGGATAATGTTTGTCATATGAGGCTGACTTCCTGTGTCCAGTAGGTGGCGCTGTGTATATGACACAGTATTGATGCATAGACGTGTTCAGGCGGGACCCTCTACATGCGTGATCAATTTGGTGTAGATCGGACGATGTCTGTAGTAGTTATAAGGATTTCCTGCTTTTTGGCGAAGGATTGAATGGCGAAGGAAATTGTCGTCACCGCCACGCCCAAACCGAATCCCTAATCAGAACGTTTTTGATAACTTTTCATCTCCAATATCTCAACATGTTTCTGAGTGAATTTGAAGTCGGTCGGATAAAATCCCTAGGACAAGTTCGTTAAAATACGAGGCGTGGAAATCGCAAAAATCGCACATATTTTTCAAAATGGCCGACTTCCTGTTGGAGTGAGGTCATGGGCGCCCCAGACTTTTTTGTGCGTCTGGACATGATACATATATATTCCACATTTCGTTCAAGTACGTCAATCTTTCACATTTATATATTTGTTAGGGGGCGCTATTGAGCCATTTTACGACGGCCATTAACATGATGATGCACCTCATTAACATGAGGAAGCATCTCATTAACATGAGGATGCACCTCATTAACATGAGGATGCATTTCATTAAGGTGAGGATGCACCTCATTAACGTGATGATGCACCTCATTAACGTGAGGATGCATCTCATTAACATGAGGATGCATCTCATTAACATGAGGATGCACCTCATTAACATGTAAGGGTACACCTCATTAACATGAGGATGCATCTCATTAAAATGTGAGGAAGCACCTCATTAACCTGAGGATGCACCTCATTAACATGAGGAAGCATCTCATTAACATAAGGATGCATCTCATTAACATGTGAGGATGCACCTCATTAACATGAGGATGCATCTCATTAACATAAGGATGCATCTCATTAACATGAGGATGCACCTCATTAACATGAGGATGCACCTCATTAACATGAGGATGCATCTCATTAACATGTGAGGATGCATCTCATTAACGTGAGGATGCATCTCATTAACATGAGGATGCATCTCATTAACGTGAGGATGCATCTCATTAACATGAGGATGCACCTCATTAACATGAGGATGCATCTCATTAACATGTGAGGATGCATCTCATTAACGTGAGGATGCATCTCATTAACATGAGGATGCATCTCATTAACATGAGGATGCACCTCATTAACATGTAAGGGTACACCTCATTAACATGAGGATGCATCTCATTAAAATGTGAGGAAGCACCTCATTAACATGAGGATGCACCTCATTAACATGAGGAAGCATCTCATTAACATAAGGATGCATCTCATTAACATGTGAGGATGCACCTCATTAACATGAGGATGCATCTCATTAACATAAGGATGCATCTCATTAACATGTGAGGATGCATCTAATTAACGTGAGGATGCACCTCATTAACGTGAGGATGCATCTCATTAACGTGTGAGGATGCACCTCATTAACGTGAGGATGCATCTCATTAACGTGAGGATGCATCTCATTAACGTGACGATGCATCTCATTAACATGAGGATGCACATCATTAACATGAGGATGCATCACATCAACATGTGAGGATGCACCTCATTAACATGAGGATGCATCTCATTAACATAAGGATGGACCTCATTAACGTGAGGATGCATCTCATTAACATGAGGATGCATCTCATTAACATGTGAGGATGCATCTCATTAACATGAGGATGCACCTCATTAACGTGAGGATGCATCTCATTAACGTGAGGATGCACCTCATTAACGTGAGGATGCATCTCATTAACGTGAGGATGCACCTCATTAACATGAGGATGCATCACATCAACATGTGAGGATGCACCTGTGTGGATCTCAAATTATTGACAGAGCTTCTATTTTTAATTTTAGTGTGAGTTTTGTTTTGAATGTGAGTGAAATTGATGTGTGTAAATGTAATAATTATGTTTATTGATAATAAAAGAGAAAAAACAAACAAAAACACGCCCAATCTCGTCTGATCTCGGCAGCTAAACAGGGTCGGGCCTGGTTAGTACTTGGATGGGAGACCGCCTGGGAATGGCTCATGACCCCCCCAAGTCCCTACTGCTGAACCCTGGGATCGATCAGAAAGGATCAAAACGGACAGCTCCATCTGCTGGCCACTGGTGGGAGGTTTTATTTCCAGAAATGTCATGTACAAGGCCTAGTTTATCAAAATCCACTGGTCTGCTGAATGTTTTGTTTATTATTTTCATAGTTTGAGTTGATGTAGCTGATGAGATTCATATAATCAAGTGGAAAAGTGTTTAATTGTTACATTTTTGGGCCGAATTAAGAAAAAGGGTGTAAGAATGTATTCAGTGCACTCTCACTTTTGCTTTGGTGTGTTTTTTCTTTACACTTTCCCACCCTTTGTGAAACCCAAGCACACAGAGACTCCAAAATACTTTTACAACTTTTATTTTTCACCCAGAATGTGTTTCATTTAAAAGGCAATGCATATAAAACACAAGTAAACAAGATGTGTTTAGTTTAAAGCTCGCTCACCACGACAAGTTACAGATCTACGAGCGAGAACACGAGACAAGACGAGAGACAAACATTTACTACCATCTGCAAACATTTAGTTAAACATGGAGCTGACAGACATACACACATCACAAGGACAGGCACATATAAATAACATTAATAATGATCAAAAACACTCAACAATTAAAAAACACACACGTACTTAAGATACAAATTAACAATTGGCTTGTACAGGCTAAAGTGCAATAATGAACATGATTATCCAAAGACTCAGGTGACCAATCAACAAATAAAGGCTCAAGCCGTTCCTCTCTGTTGTGTTTTTTTGTGTTTTCTTTAGCAAACTTTTGTTAAACATGAAGCAGACAAATACATACAAACATCACAAAGACATGAAGCTGACAAAGACAAACAAACAACACGCATGACAGAAACACATTATCTGAACATGAACAACCACTAAAGGGTATGTAAACTGATTGTGTTAGATTGGAACTGATTAAGGTTAAAAAGATTGGCCTTGATATTGAACATAGACCAGAACAGATACTACAAAGTGCATTTTAACAGCAATATAAATAAAAAACAAACAAAAGAACTTTAAGTAAAACTGTAAAGAGCATTTAAAAAACACACACAAAGAAAGAGACAAACACACACAAACAAGCCTCTTTCTCTCTCCTACAGATGGCACAGGAACAGTAGCATGACAGAGGCAAGTTATTCACACACACACACACACACACACACACACACACACACACACACACACACACACACACACACACACACACACACATATTTACAGGTATTTACACAGTCCTCCTTTCCAACTCTGCATCCACGATACTCTTAAAGTGTTCAAAGTTGTCATACAACACATTGTCGAAGCCAGAGGTGGTAGACTTCCCAGTGGATGGACAGTAGGAAAATATTTTCTGCATGCTTCCAGCGACTTTTTCCTCGGAAGTGGTGTACCTCTTCCGCTGTCCACCACAGTTTGGCACGTGGCAAGCCCCACATGGCCGTGAGGACTTGTTAGGCATGAATGCCTTCACTGTTGGTGCAGGAGGGACAAAGCTCTGGGTGCAGGATGGCCCACGCAACAGGACGGAGGGCCTGTGGCTGTGCGGGGAGGACCAGCATTATGGGTGCTGCCGACACAGGGGGTGGGCCATAGGTGGATGCAGCAGGAGGCCTCGGCTGGAGGTGGGTGGACGCAGGAGGCCTCGGCAGAATGAGGGTGAGCGCAGCAGGCTTCGGCCGGGAGGAGGACGACAACGCAGTGGGCTGAACGGGCCGGGTCGCGCGAGTCACAGTCTGGCTCATCAACAAATAATCTGGAAATATGAAATACACATGTGATCAGTATTGATATGACGTGTGTGCTATTTGCTTTCCACAGCCAACAGGTGAAACAAAGTGCTTATGATAACTTACCTCCGCTTCTCACCACGTCTCTTTCCAGCCTCGTGATGGACGTGCTGGATATATATATATATATGCGTGTGTGTGTGTGTGTTTTAATCACTTACTTGGAAAGGCATGATCCCACATCGCTGTGAAGGGACGGCGTTGAACAGAGAGTTGCTGCCTCGCCGGCACTTGTACTTGTTCAGCAGGATGCCGTTCATCACAACCACCTTCACAGAGACATACAGCTGTATGCCAGGGGGATCCTGTAACACACAACATATTGCAAGGTCCTTATTTATTCTGGTGTCATTTTGAAATGTTACCACAAGTTTGAATGGTTTTGACACACGATGACTGCAGAGACATTAACCCACCTGCATGCAACTGAAGTGCTTGCTCGCAACTACCCAGTGTGCGTCGACTGCCTCGGGCGACTTGAAGAGGTAGATCCCATCAATGTCAAGGCCGGCTGGTACCCAGAACTCGGCAAGGATGGACTCCATCACCATAGCAGTCTCCTGTAACACATATGATATATTGTCAGCGTCAAGTTTGTAAACAGTCTTGTGGCCGCGTTAGCTAGCTAGCCGCGCCTAGCTTACCGGCAAGCTATCGTTACAGGACACACATTAATCAGCTTATTATTTCAATATATAGTCATGCCATACACCGTTGCAAAGCTTAGATTGACACGATTAAAACGAGACCATCCACGAGTAATATGGTTGCTCACAGACAAAACGGCGTTAGGTTGACTGAAGTCTACCCAGCAGCTAAAAACACACCTTCAACGTCTTCCCTTTATACACAACGACCGTGTTATGACACAGAATCTTTTCTCTTTCTACAAAATCGATACAGCTTAATACATGCCTTAAAAAAATTCTAATTATTAACTAGCAAAGGATGAAGAGAATAAAATTTACCTGAGTGAATCCTCCGTTGACAGTGCAATGGCAGGCGGTGCACCTGATCTTCAAGGAGTAGTGAATACATTAGGTGACGTATGCCGATCCTCGCTCAATGATTGGTCTGTTGAGCGCTGAGCTCTGCTCAACATTGTTCAACCATTAGCAGTGTGTCCAAACCTTTGACTGGTACTGTACATTACGTCCATATGAATGAAATTAAAAAAAACAAAAACAAAAAACATACATATTCATAGGATCTAACGCAAATCACATATAAAAGATTTGATAAGAGAACCAGGTGTGCAGTTTTGTGATATCCCAAATCAATCCCCTAGCTATATACACAGTATATCATGAATGTGAGTTTTCATATTAAGTGTTGTCCTTTGCACACTTGGCTGAATGGAGGATTGTGTGCTTTAGTAAATAATTATTATATGGGCAAATAGGTAGTATACGGTAAATATGTGAGATATCAATGAGTATTTGAAGGCACTGTAGGTAGGAATGATGTGGTATAAAGTGTAAAGATTAGTTATATGTGGCTGATGGTATGGTGGTATCCGCTATATGTGACGTGTGTTATGTCTACAGTGAATAGAATGTGTGAAATATTCCATTTTATTTCCTTCAGTGACAAGGACGGGTATAACGGGCCCTGGCATAGCTTTAAATGGGCTTTCTGCAGGCTGTTTCCTCGCTTACGGCCATACCACCCTGAACACGCTTTACGGCAGTCAGTAGTGAGTAGCAGCTAGCAGCAATCGATCTATCCCTGTTTTGTTTTGTGTTTGTTCGTTTCTTTTTGTTGTATATAGTTGTAGTATAGTAGTTTTTTTTCAGTGTGGAAATTATTCCCCCGACAGCCCTGCTGTTTGGGGGGTTTTCTTCCTGATTTTGGGCAGAAACATGTGCAACAGTAGCCTGCTGGAACATTGCTGTTTGATACCCTTCTACTGCCCTGTCCGGCTCTCCTGGTGAAACGGCCGGTCTCCTGGTATCTCCTCCATGCTCTTGAGACTGTGCTGGGAGACACAGCAAACCTTCTTGCAACAGCATGTATGGATGTGTCCTCCTGGAGGAGCTGGACGACCTGTGCAACCTGAATGGGCTGCAGGTAGCACCTCATGCTACCAGTAGTGACAACGACACTAGCAGAACACTAAACTAGAGAAGAATCAGTTAGGAAGGATAAAGAGAGAGTAGCTGTCTGTGAACACCACATGTAAAACAATTTTTGGGGGTTGTCTTGCTTTTGCCTCTCCATTGCACCTGTTGTCACTTTTATTTGCACCAAAGCAACTGAAACTGAGTCAAGCAGTCAAGAATCCAAGTATATTCAATTTACCATCATTTATGAAAAAGAAAAGTATTAAATCATCACATTTGAAGCTTTAGTAAGATTTTGCCAAAAAAGACTTAACCCTCCAGCAAAGATATTGGGCCCTTTGATGAAAGTTTAACTTTTTAATTTAACGTTTTGACAAATCTGTTGTAGATGACAAAATACTTCTCTGTGAATAAAAACTCAGCTACGTATTTCAGGGTTGTTGCAAACCTGAAAGAAATCAATTACGTTTGAGATGTTTTTTAATCACCATGAATCAGTGACTGATGTTAGAGGGAAGTCTAACTACATGAATCAAAAACCCTGACTAAGTAATTGGTGAACACATATTATTAAATGAAAAGTATCAATTTGATTTTCTTTCTCTGTGGCCTCTCCCACTCTGTAGTTAATGTGCAGTTCTTTGTCTGCCACCAGAGGGCGACACCTGCCTACTGCTGATCAACCATAGAGAGCTGGAGTGGTGGTAAGTAACTAAGTACATTTACTCAAGTACTGCACTGTAGTTTAATACTGAAGTACTTGCACTTTACTTTAGTATTTCCATGTGATGCTACTTTATACTTCCACTCCACTACATTTATTTGATAGCTTTGCATATTTGAACATTGTTTTATCTTCTTTCCCATTAATCATCTCACCACCCCTCGCATTTATCTGCTGACCCTTTGGAGGGGCTAATTAAAAAAACTAAACAAACTTTCAAAGCCAAATAACATTCAAAACAACACAACAGAATAATATAATAGATAAATAACACACATAAACAGCTCATCTTGCTGCGGACAATTTAAAAGCTCATGAAAATAATAAAAACTTGATCAGGAGTGAGCTGAAGACGGTGAAACTCAGAAGTATAGAAACCAGCTGCAGTTGCTCCAATCTGCCGCTGAGTGTCGCTGTCCGGCCACTCTGTAGGGAGCGTTCAGGGGCGCTGCTGAAGTGCCGGAATCCAGAGGTTAATGTGTAGTTTATTCATTTATTCCAACATGTCAAAAGCAGAATATATAGACAAAGACACATACCAAGTAACTTTTCTAGCCCTTTAAAAGATAAAAAAAACTAAACAAATTTTCAAAGCCAAATAATATTCAAAACAACACAGCAGAATAATATAATAGATAAATAACACACATAAACAGCTCATCTTGCTGCGGACAGTTGCAGAAACCAGCTACAGTTGCTCCAATCCGCTACTGAGTGTTGCTGTCTGGCCGCTCTGTAGGAGGCGTTCAGGGACAATGCTGAAGCGCCGGAGACCAGAGTTCTTATTTCGTTTATTCATTTATTATTATATAAAGTAGAATATATAGACAAGGACACATACCAAAATTATATATAACAGTAACGTGTAAAATAACCAATAAAATATTCAAATATCAAATCAAAGCCAAAACAAATTCAAAACACAAGAGATTGAAGAAATAAACAACTCAAAAAGACACACTGTACCAAATCACTTAAAAATATCCTTGGATATTATTTGGTTTTTAACTCTGTACATGATTTGAAGAGTTTTGAAGTAAAACTAGATCCCTTTTTAATCTGGTGAAGAGTTGGTTTGTTAGTTATCTGTAAGAGGTTTTATTTACAATTCTTATGCCTCCTCTTTTTCTTTTCTTTTTTACAGGATGAAGATGTTGGATATGTGTTTGTTTTCTATATGTTACTCCACACTTCCACATAGTAGGTCACATATGGGACTATGAAGGAACAGTACTGTACTGATGGTTGATTTAGAAGATCTTTGACTCAATTAATACGAAAAAAATGATAAAAGAACAACTAGAAATGAAAAGCATCTGTCTACTGAAACAGCACACACATAACCCTTACATCTATCTATCTATCTATTGTAGATATATGCTATTAATTGTCAAATGCTAAAATATCAGATAATGGGATTTATTACTTGTTTGTTTGTTTCAATTGATAAATGTGGTACAATGTATGACAGTGAAAACATTATTTGTGTCATAATGAGAGGAATGCACCCAAGAGACGGGAAAAGCATGGGAGGCAGTGTCACACAGAGGTGTGATTGAAAGGGGGTGACTGTATTAGCATAGCCCTGAGCCTCCATCTGTTGGTCAGCTGGTAACAACAGGGTCAGATAACATCTGGATTGTTTGTATGGCTAACTTTTAAACTTTTGTTAGACAATGGGAACAAACCCTTAAAAGACCCCCCGCAGGATGTCTGGTGATTCTGTAAGGGTCAACACGGGAATCACACCTTACCACACCTGTTAAGGATTTCACAGGGAGGTCACAGATCCTGGAGTCAGAAGATGAAGGATGAAGTCAGACCTATGGCCCAGCAGGAGACGGCGCCTCTCGTATTCAATTTACATTCTGTATTTGGTATTTAAGAGGGTCAGGGAGAGGCATAGGAGTCAGAAATTTACCGAGCTGACAGAGACGCTGTTGTTGTTAGGGAGAGTAAATTGACCCAGAGCTCTGTAAATGCTTCATTGATTCACTGCTAAATAAAATAGCTCATTGAGACCGAATATCTTCCCTACTTGTCTTCCTTAAAAGAAACACACGGACTGAGCTCACACATGTAAGATTTGCAAGTAAAGGATAGCTCAGATTCCAACTCTATCTATCTATCTATCTATCTATCTATCTATCTATCTATCTATCTATCTATCTATCTATCTATCTATCTATCTATCTATCTATCTATCTATCTATATCATTGACTGCCACCCGATGAAACAGGATTATGACTATGATTCTGTCTGTATTGTGCGCATGTGTTCTGTTGGCAGTAACATTTTCTTTCAGTTAAAAAATCAGACTACATTTTAGTAGTAGTTCAATTCAATTAGAATCAAAAATGTTTCTGACAGTTTGGGCAGATTTGGGCAATGCAAAATCACACTCAGCTCCATTACTACAGTAAGAGCATGTCATAGATGTCCATCCATCCATCCATCCATTTTCTGCCACTTATCTGGGGCCAGGTCGTGGTTGCATCAGGCTAAGCAATGTGACCCAGACATCCTTCTCTCCAGCAACGTTCGTCAGCTCCTCCTGGGGGATTCGGAGGCGTTCCCAGGCCAGAAGGGATATATAATCCCTCAAGCGTTTTCTGAGTCTACCCCGGGTCTCCTCCCAGTTGGACGTGCCTGGAACACCTCCAAAGGGAGGCGCCCAGTAGACATCGTGACCTTCAGCCGTTTGTATACGCAATCTTATTCTTTCAGTCACTACCCAAAGCTCGTGACCATAGGTGAGGGTTGGAACGTAGACCAACCGTTTCTTCACCAGGACAGTCCGGTGCAACACCCGCATCACTGCTGATGCTGCACCGATCTGCCTGTCGATCTGACGCTCCATCTTACCCTCTCTTGTGAACAAGACCCCAAGATACTTAAACTCCTCCACTTGGGGCCGTGACTCCCTCCAAACCCTCAACCTTTTTTTTGCAGAGCACCATGGCCTCCGATTTGGAGATGCTGACTCTCATCCAAACCACTTTACCTCCAACCGTCCCAGTGCCTGTTGGAGGTCCTGGTGTGTTGAGGCCAAGAGAACCACATCATCCACAAACAGCAGAGAAGCAATTCTGAGGTCCCCTAACTGGACACTCTCTCCACATGGAATCCGCATTGTTCCTCCTGAATCAAGGGTTTCACAATTGGCCAGAGCCTCCTTTCCAGCACCCTGGCATAAGCTTTTCCCGGGAGGCTGAGTAGTGTGATCCCCCGATAGCTGGAACTCACCCTCCGGTCCTCCTTTTTTAAAAATGGGGACCACCATCCCGTTCTGCCAGTCCATGGGCACTGTCCCCAACCTCCATGCGACATTGAAGAACCAACCATGACAGCCCCACAATGTCCAGAGCCTTCAGCATCTCAGGGCGAACTTCAATCACCCTCTGCGCCTTGCCACTGAGGCGCTGTTTAACTACCTCAGGGACCTCTGCCAGGGATATGAATGAAGATCCCCCTGGATCATCCAGCTCTGCCTCCTGTACAGAGCACATGTTGGCCAGGTTTAGGAGTTCCTCGAAGTGTTCCTTCCACCGCCCAACAATATCCCCAGTCGAGGTCAGCAGTTCTCTGCCCCTGCTGAAAACAGCCTGAGTTAAGCCCTGCTTCCTCCTCCTGAGTCGACTGACGGTTTGCCACAACTTCCTCGGGGCCGTCCGATAGTCCTTCTCCATGGTTTTTGCTTTAGCAATTGCCCGAGCCGCTGCCTTCTTGGCTGTCCGGTACCTGTATGCTGCTTCCATTGACCCCTGGGCAAGCCAGGACCCAAAGGCCTCCTTCTTTAGCTTGACAGCCTCCTTAACCGCCGGTGTCCACCAGCGGGTTCTCCGGTTGCCGCCCTGACAGGCACCGATGACCTTCAGGCCACAACTCTGAGCAGCCGCCTCCATGACTGAGGTCTTGAACATGGTCCACTCACCCTCCCCAGGAATGCAGGAGGTGGGACTAGAAGACCTTACGTATGGGGGCCCCTGCCAGACATTCCCAGTCCAACCTCACTACTTGTTTAGGCTTCCCAGGTCTGTCCGGCAGCCTTCCACACCACCTGATCCAACTCACAACCAGGTGGTGATCAGTTGACACCTCCGCTCCTCTCTTCACCCAAGTGTCCAAAACATACAGCCGCAGGTCAGATGATACCACTACAAAGTCGATCATCGACCTTTGGCCTAAGGTGTTCTGGTACCACGTACACTTATGAACACCCTTATTTTGGAACATGGTGTTTGTTATGGCCAATCCATGGCTAGCAGGGCGGCTGTTGCTCAGGAGGTAGAGCAGTTGTTCTCCAATTGGAAGATTGGCGGCTGATTCCCGGCTCCCCCAGTCCACATGTTAGCTCAACGGTGTGTGAATGAGAATGGTTAAATTCCCCCTGATGAGCAGGTTGGCACCCTGCGTGGTAGCCCCTGCCATCAGTGTATGAATGTGTGTGAATGGGTGAATGAGTTGTAATGTAAAGCACTTTGAGTGGTCGCAAAGACTAGGAAGGCGCTATATAAGTACAGTCCATTTACCACAGAATTCCAACAACAACTCACCGCTCGGGTTCAGATCGGCAGGCCCTTCCTCCCAAACATCCCCTTTCAGGTGGGTTAGGGTTAGGGTTAAAATGAACATATTCCTAGATTTATGTACCTGTATCAATCAATACCAATGGATCTTTCACAACCCTTCTTTAATAAATACAATAAAATAGTGGGAACGTTTATTTGGAGTAACAAGGTCCCAAGGGTCAAAAGATCTACCTTGTGTTTGCCAGTGGAGAGAGGGGGACTGGGACTTCCAGCTTTGCAATTATATTACTGGGCTGCCCAAGTAAGTTCTGCTGGTTTGAAGATGAAGAGACCCCCTCCTGGACACAAATAGAAAAACATATCCTAAATATAAAAGATTTATCGCATATCCCCTATTGTTTTAATAACAAAACTGTAAAGAAATACACAGACAACCCGATCATTATTCACTCAGTTAATATTTGAGGCAAAATTAACCGTTATATAGTCACCTCCTTATTTCCACTTACCCCTATCATGTCTAACCCATCCCTAGATTTTGTGCAGAAGGACCTGGGCTTTAAAGTGTGGGCCCAGAAGAATATAATTAATATTGACGACCTATATGACGGCAACACTTTAAAGTCATTTCAGCAGTTGAGAGACTTCCACCAATTACCAGCCACACATTTTTATAGATATTTACAACTGCGCCACTTTATACGATCACAGCTGGGGGGAACCCTGGAAAAACCAGAGCTTTCACAGTTGGAATTGCTGCTCACCCAAAAAATTAATAGCAAGCATATTTCAAGAACCTATGACCTGTTAATGTCACACAATAAAGCTAATACTAACCTGGTCAAAGAGAAGTGGGAGATCTTGGAACTCAGATACATGATGATCACTGGTCCTTATTGCTCACAGATGCACAAAAAGGATTTATTAATACAAGATATAAAATATGTAATTTTAATTCATTCACAGGTTCTATTACACCCCTGAAAAAATATTTCGTTTCAAAGGCACATCCCCACAATGCATCAGATGTAAAACTGAGATCGGGAACTTTCTTCATATGACCTGGGCATGTCCAAAGCTAGAACAATGGTGGAAAGACATAGAATATACACTCAAGAAAGTCTTAAATATGGAACTTAATTTATCACCTTCCATAGTACTTCTTGGGGACTACTCTAATCTCCAGGTCGACTCTATACACTCAGCTGATTTCTTAGGACTGGCCATGACGGCAGCAAAACAATGTATTCTGTCTAAATGGATTGCTGAAGACCCCCCTACTCACTCACACTGGGTAAATGAACACAACTACTGTATGCCCTTAGAAAAAAATCACATATAGTATTAGAGGTAATCCACAGAGATTCTTAAAAACATGGCAAGACTGGATTAACTTCCTAGAACAGTGATCTGTTAAACCTGTACTGCACCACCACACCACACCGTGGGGAGAACTCCAACACAAAGGTGCTGAGTATCGCCACACCCGCCCGGCGCCTTTTCCCCTGGGCAACTCCAGAAAAGAAGAGAGTCCAGCCCGTCTCCAGGAGTTTGGTTCCAGGGTTCCGCTATGCGTAGAGGTCAGCCCAACTAAGTCCAGCTGGTACCGCTCCACCTTCCGCACTAGCTCCAGCTCCTTCCCCGCCAGCGAGGTGACGTTCCACGTTCCCAGAGTCAACTTGCGACACCGAAGAATCCGCACGCCTAGGCCCAAGCCTCTGCCAAATGTCTGACCTCAGACTTCATCCCTGCAGTTGGTGGCCCACAAGGCGGCAGCTCATTGTTATTTCTTCAGGCTGTGCCCCATGGAAGGCCCAGCCACCAGGCGCTCGCCGGCAAGCTCCCCTCCCAGGCCTGGCTCCAGGAGGACCCGAGAACATCCATGACATGCTCTTACCGTAGTAATGGAGCTGAGTGTGATTTTGCATTGCTAAATGAAAATGCTGTGATTTTAATTGATTCTAAAATGATAGATAGATAGATAGATAGATAGATAGATAGATAGATAGATAGATAGATAGATAGATAGATAGATAGATAGATAGATAGATAGATAGATAGATAGATAGATAGATGCAAGGGTGCTTTTCTTGTTCTTGTGTGAATGTGTTTGTCTGTGTGTCTGTGTCTGTGAATGCCTGCCGGTGGCATTTTTAAGATAAACATTTGAGATTTAATCATCATTTAGCTATATATAATATGGTCTGGCTGCCATCAGTCACATAATGACCTTTGACCCGAGAACATCTATGACATGCTCTTACTCTAGTAATGGAGCGGAGTGTGATTTTGCATTGCTCAATTAAACTGCTGTGATTTTAATTGATTCTAAAATGATAGATAGATAGATAGATAGATAGATAGATAGATAGATAGATAGATAGATAGATAGATAGATAGATAGATAGATAGATAGATAGATAGATAGATAGATAGATAGATATATAGATAGATAGATAGATAGATAGATAGATAGATAGATGCAAGGGTGCTTTTCTTGTTCTTGTGTGAATGTGTTTGTCTGTGTGTCTGTGTCTGTGAATGCCTGCCGGTGGCATTTTTAAGATAAACATTTGAGATTTAATCATCATTTAGCTATATATAATATGGTCTGGCTGCCATCAGTCACATAATGACCTTTGACCCGAGAACATCTATGACATGCTCTTACTCTAGTAATGGAGCGGAGTGTGATTTTGCATTGCTCAATTAAACTGCTGTGATTTTAAATTGATTAGAAAATTAACAAACACGCAGAATACAGAGGAGAATCATGGTCATACTCTTATTTCCCAAGGTGGTGGTTAATGATATATAGGTAACGGTTGCTATAATTAAACAGATTACATGGCAAGTGTACTAGATTGGAACCAGACTATTGAGTTCACTATTCAACTGTTACTGGTTAACTGTTGTGAGAATAAAGATGGAGCCATTTCAGACATACTATTATTCAGTTTAACTCAATGAGAGTCTAACGTGTTACTTTAAATAAAGAAGCAGGGGGCGATAATATCCCATCATGGAGGTAAATCACATTTAAGAACAGCAACTTAGTCACTTCTAGTTCAATTCTCTCAGTTAGGAACCTTCCTAAGAAAAAAAAAGACTATTCGACTGCACCTCATATGTTGAAGTTTTCTTGGGCAAGATCCTGAACCCCAAAGAACTACCAAGGGCTGTGTTATTGGTTTTTGTGTGTCAATGATTAGCAGGTACCTTGCATGACAGCCCCTGCCATCAGTGTATGAAAGTGTGTTAATGGGT
Organism: Scomber scombrus; assembly: GCF_963691925.1. Classification (NCBI taxonomy): domain Eukaryota; kingdom Metazoa; phylum Chordata; class Actinopteri; order Scombriformes; family Scombridae; genus Scomber; species Scomber scombrus. The sequence continues at coordinate 113,975 of NC_084991.1, forward strand.
GAATGTGACTTGTAGTGTAAAAGCGCTTTTAGTGTTTGTAAGACTACACCGATGTTATCCAAATTACCATAGCTTGAATTTGCAGATTGAATACATATTAGGTTAACATTAAGGAAACTCACGTTACTTTGTATAACACAGTAAATTAGGTTAAAGTAACCATCATCCCAGAAGTCCTTCAACAACTTGTCAGTGGTTTACAAACTTCATATCAAGTTAAGCTGGGGAAAAGGTCTCTGGAATCTACAAACTCCAAGGAACTGAACTTTTTTTTACACATTCAATATTTATTTCAGTACATTTGCACTATTTGTACTGTGTTTACAATTTAACCTGTGTATATTTTGCATCCACTTGTTGTTTCTATATGTATGTATTTATTTTTTCATCCATAATATGTTTGATTATATTTGTTCAGCATGTTGTCCTTGTGTAAATTTCTGCATTGTTTTTTTGTAAATATACTATAACTGGAGTCAAATTCTTTGAATACTTTTTTGCGTTTATTTGACAGAAATTGTGGAGACAGGAAATGTAGGGAAAGAGAGGAGTGTACGACTTGCAACACAGGTTCCCTGTCGAACCATTCAACGAACCATGTTGGTGGAATGTGTGAAAAATGGTGAGTGCAATTGTGTGACTGACTCTCATTTCTGACACATCAGCTTCAAAGTAAAGTCAGGAAACATAGCAATAAGAAGACTGGTTGCAAGTTAACATGAATATAAACAATGCTGGCATCAAACTTTTACCCTAATGTCTTTGCAAATGTTTTATGAGGAAATGCATTCAACATTTTTTTTAGTCAGGGATACACAGTTCACAGTGAGTAGCACTGTGAATGACTAAATGTAAAGAAAAATGTACATTTTCAGAAAGCCTTGAACCTTTAGGTTATTACACAAAGAGGCATATAGACACACAAATCAAACAAATAAAAATCATTAAGGTGAGAAAATTGCGGCTAGATTTATTACACAGGCCACCAGACAATGTGTGGTATAAATTATTCAACTGAGATGACAGTGGTAAGTCCCAAAATATTTTGCAACACAATAATGACAAAATTATTACAATGACAGTTCAATATAATCAACTAAAAAAGATGAATGCTAACTGCAAAATGTAACAAAAAACAAAACATTGTCAAGCCGTGTGTACTCTCTACACTTACACATATTATCCACAGGAGATTTTACTGTCCTGGCCAGGAGGCTCTGAGGTTGAGGAGAATCAACACGTCGCAGGGTGCCAAGCAGTAAACCCCCAACTCATTCAATGCATATTCTGGTGGAGGATCACCCCCTCCTGCCCAATCTCTCATCTCTTCTTCTGACTCTTTAAGGAAATTCCTTAGTAGAATCGCAGAGCCCACATTAAGACATAAGATGATACACGCCTCCTTAACACTGTGGAGAAAGAGAGAGAGAGCAGATGGTGGCAAAAATAATCATAATTTTGGTAGAAATATAGTTATCATGTTCACTTGGGCTAATAATCTTTAATTATCAGTGTTGTACTCTTCAATTTTAGGTATTTTGTTAGTATTTTCCACTTTGCTCTTTTTCATGATTACTATGATAATTTTACCTAATCCATCATGACAACAGCAAAAACTGTTACACATGTGCAAAAGATGGTTCTCTTGCCAGACACACTACAGCTGTAGCAGTGTTGCCACTATACTAGTAACAGAGGTAACATCAGGGATTAAAGCAAAAACAAATCTTCTGACTGAATTTTTTTCCCCGACCAAGTCATAAACTGTTCACCATCTACAGTACCTTGTCATAGAAACCCTTTTACGGTCGCTTTCTAGGATTTAAGGTAAAACAAGGTGGAAACAGCTGAGAAAATGGCAAATTTTTATCCTGCTGAATAAGAAAAAAAACAGCTTGTATTTCAATTTAACATTTTGTAGTGTAAAACAAAAATCAAATATCCACTTGTATTTTGGGTGGATTAAATTAAATGACTCTTCTTGTATTTTTACTCTGGTAGATTTTATTGCACGTACAGTAACATAACTAGTGTAATTGTCACCTACAGTTTTCACCTGGTTCACTGTCTCTGTGTGAGCAGCACACACAGAGGGCTCAGCTCCACCAGGTGAAACATACGGCTGTTTAATACAAAGATCATCATCATAGCCATAAGGAAAATCTCTATTAACACTTTGCTTTCTTACATTGAACCAACCAAAACCAGCATAATGTTGCTGCCATGTACTTTTAAACAGCACGCAGGTGTTTGAGGTGGAGCTGCAGGGTTGGGTGGAGGTGTGTGGGGAAGCTAACAGCTAACACAACAGCGCCCTACCGCTGCTACCTCTGTAGCCATTTATTGGCAGAGCAACTCTGTCCTCCATTCAGTGTCTGGACCTTTTATATACAACACTGAGGCGAAATAAAGTAGTAGCATTCCTGCCGTGAACAGACTCTCAAAGGAGAGCAGCGTGATGACAGCTAACAGCAGCAGAGGCTAACGTTAGCTGCTCCTTTCCTCCGTCTTGGGGGTGGAGCTGAGTCCTCTGTGTACAGCAGACACAGACAGAGAGGTGGAATGTTGTCACAACTTAATTCAGTCATTTAGATGCAGTAATAGTCTGCTTGCTTCCAACACCAATTTATAGATATTTGGAAATTGACTCGCGGGCTGCCCAAATCCACTCTGTGTGTTTGTTGTGATAATAATGTAGGGTATGACATTATATATTATTATTATACCTCTGTAATTCTCATCGGATCTGCATTGATCTCATATATGGCCTTTCGGCAGTCCGTCATAGCGACTGATAACTTTAATCCATGTAACATGCAGCATAATATACACAAGGAAAGCAAACCACAATCCCTACCTAATGGCGCTTTTCCACTATACAGTTCTAGCACTACTCGGCTCGACTCGTTTTTTTTGCGTTTCCATTAGGGATAGTACCTGGTACTTTTTTTAGTACCTGCTCTGCCGAGGTTCCAAGCAAGCCGATACTAAATGTGATGTCAACAGACTGCCGGCCACTGATTGGTCAGAGTCTCTTCACTGGAAGAGTCATGAGCCGTCCGACACAAGAATCAAACCCTGCATTTCTAAATACCGGCAACAGTGTTACAGACATACGGCTCAATTTTCTTGCTTTGTGTGTGACAAAAAGCCACATACAGCAGCAAGTACACATCGCCTCCATTGTTTGTGTTTGTGTCGCGTATAAAACAAAGTCAATGCAGTTTTGCGTAGCCGTGCTATGACGACCCCGCCCATGTTGAGTAGGTACTATAGTAATGGAAAAGGTCGTTCCTGGCACCAAACCGAGTCAAGTCGAGCCGAGTAGTGCTAGAACTGTATAGTGGAAAAGCGCCATAATTTCCTAATTACCCCTTATTTTTATTCTGATCACTTCCCCCAAACTCTTACCCCCCAAAGTTACTTCCCTGTAATGTCAGAGTAAGCTCTGACATTACAGTGCACAGTGTTATAAGTTTGTGGTATAGTTTGACACAAAGCTGCACTTAACTTTTGATATTGGGAGAAGGAGAAGGTGTTTGGTGAGGTGGATGTCTTCAATTGTAAAGTATAAAAAAACATTACAACTTGTTACATATGAAAATTCTCTGTATGAAATAATATTTTCTGTCTGATGTTTTTTTTCCAAAAACCCCCACAAAAAACCCCACCAAACAAAAACATCTAATTCTCAAAAGGACCTCATCTTCTCCCTCTTTGAAGGGAACCTATTATGCTGATGTGGCCAAAGTGTCAAATAATGAGGTAAACGTATGTAGATATAATCCCTGTAAACAGCAAGCACCAGCTTCAGACTGTTCAATACTCTGCTTGTCATGTTTGTTTCTATTGTTTTTGAGGTTCCATTACACAGGTGTGAAAGGCAAAATAAGTAGTTTACCTGTTGGAGGTGGGCTGGTTGTCTGCAGCTCTTCAAACATCTCACTGTAGCTATTTCTGCTTATGCAATTCCTCCCTGCATTATTTCTTACTTCTGCTGATCAAACAGCTCCAAATGACTCCATGTGTTGGTGTGTCAACCAGTTTTCAACACTGCTAACAAAGCTCTGCTAATTCAGTGAGGAACTGTTTTATTTTCAATGACGTGACATTACTTTTTTTGTGTCCCTGTGGTTTAGTCAAATGTAAAAGGGTTAAAATGTGAAAATAAACAAATTGATAACTTCCACACATTCTTTTCTTGAGGACCCAGCATAAAATGTCTGCTTTTAATCCATTTTGAGAATATATTAGAGGATTATGACAAAAATGTCAAAGTGGTGTAACCATAAAGGCTTATTCCAAATAATTAAACATGCTCAAATTCTAAAAAAAACCCACCACATCAACTAGTTTGGCATGATCTTACATTGTAACTCATTCAAATAAATCAGCTGTAAATAAAATAGCAGTTACTCACAAAAATCTGAAAAAAAACACATCAACATCCAATTAACAAAGCGCAATGGTGAATTCGGTCTAAAGCATCAAGTACAAGCAAGCAAATATAGAGATAAGATATGCTGTAATATAACTTACTTGTTGTAAGAAAACAAGTGAGAAAAAAAAGAGAAAAAACAAAAAACAAAAGGGGTGGGTGGGTGGTGTCTGTATCAAGGTATTCTTGCCAAGTTAGCTTTACAATAATGCAGGCGATGCAATACTTTGAACTGAATGAGACTGTGACGTGCACATATCGACGAGGAGTGTATGTAATCAAGGGCCACGTCCCAAATATCTGTGATGTCAAAACCAAGGGTTTTAGGAGGGTAAGATGGGAAATCTGGAAATTTCTTTCTAGCAAAATCCCTCACCTGTAAAATGGCGACGCGGTAAGTTACATTTTTCTGAGGTTTGGGGAAGATGTTGTCTACATACAGATGACCAAGACTTTATATGCCTTTGGCAGCCAGATATTAAAGGCGGAAGAATGAATAGAGGAGGCAAATAAGGGGTTATTAGAGAGTGGGGAAAAGAGAGAAATGTGTTGAGTGCCCAGGGAAAGTTTTAATTGCTTTAACATCTTTAAAGAATGCCCGCCCACAAATAAAGCCTGTAATGAGTTGATGTAGTGTTTTGAAGAATGAGCGAGAAATAAAGATGGGGAGACATTGAAATAAATAAATAAATTTAGGGAGAGTATTCATCTTCACTGAATTAAGCTTGCCAATCAAAGAGAGGAAGAGCTGCCCATCGTGCAAAGTCTGTTTTGAAGCGCTCAAGAAGAGGCATGAAATTAGCTCGGAAGAGTTTTGAGTCACGCCAAGGTATTTGAAAGAGTCCTTTGCAACATTGAAGGGGATATTAATTTGGGGAGAGGGGGAGAGAGTTAAAGGAAAATATTCACTTTTATTTAAATTAAGCTCATATCTTGAAATAACCCCAAAAGTGTTGAGCAAGGTAAATATGTGAGGAAGAGTAGTGTCGGGGTTCGTAACAAAAAGGAGGAGGTCATCTGCATAGAGGGAGACCTTATGGATCTGACCTCCCTGAGCAATTCCCTCCATCTCTTCACTCTGTCTTAAAGCTATAGCGAGAGGCTCAATAGCGACTGCAAAAAGGAGGGGACTCAGAGGGCATCCCTGCCTCGTGCCTCTACGCAGTCTGAAATGATCTGACATTAGATGGTTAGTGAGGACAGAGGCCATGGGTGAAGGATATAAAAGCCTGATCCACGAGATGAAATTGGGGCAAAAACCAAAAAAAGCAAAGCAAGAAAAGGTAGTCCCATTCGACGCTGTCAAAAGCCTTTTCCGAGTCCAGCGAAATGACAGCTTCAAAACTAGAATGCTGGTAAGGTGTGTAGGATGTTAAGTAGTTGTCGCACATTGGGGAATGACTGTCTACCACGGATGAAGCCAGTTTGATCATCAGAGATGATGGAGGGGAGGATCAATTCCAAACGAAGAACTAGAGCTTTAGCGAGAATTTTGAAATCCTGATTAAGAAGACTTATAGGCCGGAAGGAAGAGCAGCACTGGGGATCTTTGTCCTTTTTCAACAGGAGTGAAATGGTGGCATGATATAATGTTGGAGGAAGAGATTTTGTCTGAAAAGACAAAAGAGGAACAAGCTTGTCTGAAAATCTTTTGTAAAAAAGGGAAGCCATCCGGCCCAGCAGCCTTCCCACTCTGCAATGAGATAATAGATGTTTATATATTTTTCAGGGGTAATAGTATCCTCAAGTGATTGGTTTAATTGAGGAACATTTAAATTATTAAATAAATCAACAAATAGGTTTGGGTTTTTATAGCAGGAATGCTACCAGAGGCTGCCTTTTGGCGAAGCTGATGAGTTAAAAGCCTGGTAGGCTTGTCGCCGTCCTCGTAAAGTTTCTGCCGAGATTTAAGAAGTGATTCCGCTGCATGCTGATTCGTTAGAAGATCAAATTCACTTTGTAAGGCAGTCCTATCCCTGAGGAGCTCGGGAGTAGGATTTACTGCATATTGTTGGTCCAAATGGAGAATGGAGGAGGTGAGTTCAGAGATTCTACTTTTATGGAGTTTATTTACATGAGATATATAGGAGATTATTTGTCCGCGCAGATAAGCCTTTAAGGATTCCCACCGAATAGACGAGGAAATGTAAGATATAGGATTAGTCTCAAGAAATGTGTCAATTTCAAGAAAAAGCGGCAAGATCTTGTTAGAGGTTTTTACCTGTAAGGCGAGCTCAAGTTTAAGTGGCCAATGATTAGAAAAGACAATACCTTGATAGTCACAAGTTCTCATCGAGCCCAGTAAGAAAGCATCAATAAAGAAAAGGTCAATTCACGAAAAAGAGTTATGGACGGTTGAGAAGAAAGAATACCACCTGGAGGATGGGAATTTGAAGCGCAAAGGGTCAATCTAGTTATGAGATTCCAAAAATGATTTAACTACTTTAGATGAATTAGAGACAGGAAGTGGTTTGTTGGAGGAGCGGTCAAGGTTTGGGTCTAGAACCAAATTAAAATCACTACCAAGAATTAAGAGGTGGGTATCCAGATTTGGTAGAGAGCTAAAAAGGTGGTTAAAAAAATTAGCATCATCCAAGTTGGTTGTAAAGATTTTGACCAGTGCGAGAGAAGTATTATAAAGAGTGCCAGATACCATTACATAGCGACCATTAGGGTCCACAATGCAGGTTGATACCGAAAAGGGAACATCCTTATGGATGAGGATTGTAGTGCCCCTCCTATTGAAATGAAAGTTAGAATGGAATAGCTGCCCCACGCATCCCTTTCTAATCCTAAAGTGGTCTTACGTACGGAGGTGTGTTTCCTGTAAAAAGGCTATGCCTGCTTGTAGGTGCTGAAGGTGCTGAAGAACCTTCTTCCATTTTACAGGATTGCTTAGGCCGTTAACATTCCAGCTGATCAAGTTTGTATGCCATTCTCGAGTAAAAGTGTTTGCTGACATAATTACTTCTCACGGTGACAAAGCAGCAGGAATAACTGGACTTGGGAGGAGGGGGTGGGGGAATAACAAAACACACATGCGCACACAAAATTGGAAAAAAAGAAAAAGAAAAAACACACACACAAAAAAAAAGTTCAAGATCAAAAAAGCAACCAAAACTGAACAAAAGTACAGGCACTTCACCTCCCCCATGAGGTGAAGGCAACCCACCCATAATGTGATGCATGTTTAGCAGCATCCTGACCAAACAGGAATACAGCAAACTTAAATGGATCTTTTAAGTGACAGACTTCACATAACTAAACCAAATTCAGGTCATCCTAATGACCTAAAATGGAGCTCAAAAGTATAGGGAAAGAAAAAACAGAAACCAAGCCTCATGCCAGAGACAAAATAAATAAATAAGGCAATAAAACTTTATAGCTGTGAAAGGAAAAATGCAAAAGGCAGCTATATCATCTTACAAAACAAGGAGATGAAAAAATGCAAACATAAATAACCCACAATCGTGACAGCATAAGGTAGGCAATTTAAGTACGAGTGAAATAAGACTTAACATGCCCAAACCATTTAGAAAGTAATGCTTTAAAGGCAATGATGAAAACGTTAGCGTGGCTTATAACCACCTGACATAGCAGGTGACACTGAACAGGTAACTTTTAACCCAGACTAATCAGTCTTTTTTTTTTTTTAAACCAACAACTCGCAGACAGTCGATAGTTGTCGGAGACCACAATCGGATACTTAAGTGTATCACATAGTGACTGTACATTAACAGTTGCGGGACTCAAAACACCATCTGAGAGGCAAACAGCTGGTTTAACAAAAATAGCTCACCCATTGGAAAGTCACGTATCAGCCAAGTTAGTGGGCTCCCCTGCGGTTGAGGAGCACAGCCGGGCCACCTCCGGGCTGACGTCCAGGAAAAAGTGGATCCGCTTGCCCTGGTACAGAATCGGTCCCTCATAGTGACTGCCAAGGCGCAGCACCAACTCACGTACTTTGTAGCTGTGCATCCGAACCAGAAGGGGTCTTGGTCGGTCCCCAGCTGCTGATCTGGGCGTGGCGGTCCAGTGGACGCGGACAATAATAATAAGCATCTCAAAAGCATTAGGGCCAAACTCTTCACCAAGGAGGTTACAGATGAAGTTAATCGGTTCTGGCATCTCTAGATGTTCTCTCTTCATGTGTAGTTGCTCAGGTAGTCTAGCTGTTTCTTCATGGCCTCGTTATCTTTCGTTAGCTGCGCCACCTTCTCGCTTAGCCCCGAAAGCTGGTCACAGGTATCGGTGAGGGACTCCTCCACATCTCAAATCTTTTTCCCATGCTCATCAACCACCTGCTGTAGAGCTGAGATAGCTGCCCCGCACTATTTTTGAAGGTTTGCAAGCGACTCGAGGTTTTCATTCCTTAGCTTGTCGATAGCGGCCTGAAAGTCAGCGGCGGCTGTAGTTGACATCAAAGTTGCCGGCGGCAGGGGATTCTCATCAGTGCGGTTAGCTAGCTTAGCCGTTGGGTTAGCCGTTGTAGAAGAGGACATATAGTTTTCTGGCCTGGCTTTGGCATAGTTACAGTCCGAGAGCTCTTACACAACTTTGGGATAAAAGATAATTTCACAAAGTCTGCCAAGCACCAATAATATTAATTACTGCAGGAGCTAAAAGGAGACCACCTAACACGCTTGCATGCTCGTGGGACATATGGTATTGTGACATATGGTATTGAAATTAAACATTTAATAGTTTTCCCTCAAAATCCTCTTGTATCAGTCCATAATTTAATAACTTTTACATTTCTGTTACTGGACTATACGTCATTAGACACACATATTCTTACTAGATGTCTGTCTGATAGTGTTGTCACTAAATTTAAGGAAGTAATTCCATCTGTACTGAATTCAATACAACAGAGATACAATAGATATTTCTTATTGTGATTTTAGTCTCTAGTAGACGTTGGGTTGATCGGTTCCTGTCCTGGACCTAATATTTTCAATGTTGATTTTCGATGTGCTTCTCTCTCCTTCAGAGCAAGAGCTCTCCCCCTCAAAACTAAAACAATACACAATTAATTAAATTGATTTTCCCCATTAGATGCCATCTTCTAACAAGGAAAAAGTGGCTTGTCACAGACCATGTGTGAATGCTAATGCTGCTGCATGAAACAGCTGGGTGGGAAGATTGTCTTCATCTGGCTTCAACCACCTGACGTTTTCCATATCATAATCGTTAAGTTGCATATTGGACTAAAATTGGCCGCAGACTAGTTGTGATGCCACAAAATCCTGCACATATGTACTGTATGGCCTACACTCTAATTTAAGAAAATCATTGTGACACTTTCTCCATTTAGCAGATGAATGTGAAAACAGCACAAATCCCAGCACAAAACAAATAAGTCATTGTAGCACCAACCTCTGAGCTCAGTAAAATCAACCAAATGCAGTTCTGTAGGGGGACTTTAAACAAGCCTTTTGTAGAAGTAAGGAATACCACAATGCGGTAGTCCACACCATGGGGTCCTAATTGATCCTATTGATTTGTGTGTGTGTGTGACTGTGGACAGGATACACACACCAACTGTCACTACGCAAGCCTATAATATTATACTGAGAAAGAAATCATGAACTGTTGTGTATATGTATCAGTATATTTTGAATGTTTCATGTAACTAGGCCTTTTTTTCACAGTACAGCCATGGTGCTGTATTCACAATCTTTGAAATAGAGATTTGATATTAATAAATAAACACCTTGTGCGGCAAACAGACCAACAAACCGATGAGAAATATTCAGTCACATGTTCACATACATGCATTTTATGTTCAAAGAGTCATGAGCATGCGCATGTGTTACATTGATGAAAAAAGCTAAAGAGGCAGACAAGCACACATGCATGACGACACATGTACACATATGTGGTATTTCAATTACTTTTCTCATCCTCCACACAAACAAACATGTATACTTACTGTTTAAAGAAATTTTCAGGTCTTTTGCAGTAGTGACCAAACAGAGGAAATAGGTTTCTGGTCATGTCAAACTGAAGCTGAGTTGCCCCGCCATCACTGAAATGATTAGACAGGATCACCTGAAAGAGAGACACATGAATATATTAAGCCTACTTCATTGTAACGTCATTGCTGCTGCAAACTAGTGTCTAGAAAACATGCTTAGCTGAACAATATTATTTAACAATTAACAATATTATTTAATAGCAGTTTTAAGATATAAATGCATGTGTTGCATTCATTTTAAAGCTTATAATAATGAAGAATAAGAAATTGATGGAGAAACTACCAAATTTACAGTAAGATTCCTCTAACCACTCATTTTTGACTAACCCATCCACAATCATTCAAAAATCTAACTAGCTGGCTTGCTGCAGCTGACCAATTTCGCACTTATCATCAACATCAATTGTTGCAGTTGTCGCCAGCTGAAATTGCCAGCTTTTTTCTAATTCTGTTAGAAATAAAGGACTCAATGTTCCAAAAATGAAGCGCCACTATTATAATTATATACTGCATATGCAGTGCTACAATGGAGAACTTGGCAGACACAACCCATAACTAGGGGATAGGGCTTAGAAAATGGTTAGTTGCCCCACTCACTCACTAAATCAATATCTGTAAATAAAATATCATGAAATACTCCTCTCATAATACTGTGTGTTCCAGATATTATCTAAATGTCTAAATGTCAATTTTGTTATTCTTCATCCTTTAGTCCAGTTGTATCACCTGCCATAGGTTTGGATTGACTTTCAATAAATGGCATACTACAGACTTATGAGCAGTGAAGTGTTCGACCCTTTATTGCTACTTTTTTTTGCCATTCATATAGCAAGGCTACTCCCCAAATTTTGACCAAGATGATGTCTTTTTTACACTAGTTGCAATTTTTCCAAAATCAAAATTTAGAGACAGAATCTAGATTGAAATGTCAATATTGCCTTTGCTATAGTATATACTTATGTATGTCACTGTATAATTTTTAAGTTATTTAACCTACTTCTAAACAGGTGATAAACATGAAACAAAGACAGTGTAATTGATCAGGCAGATATTTATCTCTTACATCCTGGTAGAGAAAATTGTCAAGTCTCTCGGCAAGGGCCTGCCAAGCCTGCTGGAACAGAGAAAGACTTAGGATTTGATGAAGGTTCAACAATCTGTCCCTCACACAAAGCATCATGGGACATGCTGAACTAGACAAGGACATGGCAGACTGGTCCTGTAGGGATGGTAGAGAAAACCACCTAAAAAAAGAGAGCAAGCAAGAAGGAGAAGAAATCCATAATTAAAGCTGCAAGCAGTGATGAACGGGCCCTCGCCCCCCCACGCACGTCGTGCTGTGGCGCCGTCGCAGGGCGCGCACATGTAGACGTCTTAACACGCATGCTATTATTGGATGTTGCATGAATTGGTGAAATAACACTTCCTGTGTTCACTATGTGGAGCTAGAAAACAGCCACAAAGGAACACACACAGCCACTAATCATAAGGGAATGCAGAGAAAAATCACACCAGTCATGAATATGATGTGATAAAGGCATTTAGTTTAACACTGAGGAAGATGTAGGGTATTTATGCATGGATTTAGCTGTTTCAAAGTGTGTGGAAAAATGGTGGCAATTTGTCTTGGTGTAACTTGTAATAATGTATATGTCTATGTTATCTTTAGGGTGTTGTGTAAGGATGTTGTACATAAATAAATGTGGAGGTGACAGACATAAATGTGCATGATTGAGAAAAAGTAAAGGTGTAATTAAATGTGGGTGTACATGTTATTAACATTTGTAGTGTGTATATGATAATGGCATTAGTGTGGTTGCTTTGTAAGTTGTTAGTTGGAGTGTGGCCTAAAAATATAATAATAAAACTACAGTCAATAAACTTAAAACTGAAAAAATAAGCCCCTGTTCCTTATCAGGTAATCGTAATCAATACAAGTTTTCTCCACTAAATGGCACACTAAGACCGCAAATGATTGGAACATGTCTGTTAAAGTTAAAGCAGCTTCCTGCTTAATGGCGAATGAGCAGACTTTGGCGTGGTGTCATGGTAAGGGCGTTTGATGCAGACTTTACCTTTTTTTACGTCGGCTGCGTATATGGCATGCGCTCTAACCACTCGACTACCTGCGTGCCTCTAGACTTTAGCTTTTAATAACTTATCACCACAAAGGGCTTAAGATGACACAGAGTAAATTTGGAGACGAAAGACTTAAAAATGTAGGAGTTTGTTAAAATGTAAGGCCTGGAAATGGCCAAAAATGTATCTGTTTTTACAAGACTTCCTGTTAGAGTTAGGGTATGGCTCCAAGAGACTTTTTTGTGCGTCTGGGCGTAATACATACGCCTCCTGAATTTCATTCTTCTATGTCAATTTGGAAGGCGGGGCTTCTATTCAGAAATTTTCAAGGGCTGTTGAGCCATTTAGCCATGCCCATGCAATTTACCTATATAGGATGTTACCTGGCACCACTCCAGATGTGTGTGTTAAGTTTTGTGACCGTAGAGGCATCCCTTGCCCCTCAAAAACATAATCGTAAGTCATGGCGTAGAATGTGTCGCCATGGCAACAGTATTTGATTAAGGGTCATGAGCTGCAGAATGTAGCATCACCAAGGTCTTATGTCTTAGATGTGTCAATCCTGTCACCATTAGGTGGTGCTATGACTGTCACTAAATATGACCCTGTACATGTCTTTAGATCGAGACTCTGAACAAGCATATGCAATTTGGAAAAAATTAGAGCATGTGAAGTCAAGTTATAAGGCTTTGAAATTTCATGGCGAGACATCGAAATCTGCCGAGTCGTCATGGCATCACCTTTTGACACAGAGTCACCAACTTCAGAATATAAAATCTCCGAGGTCTTGAGGCTTTTCTGAGAACATGGATCTGATTAACCTGCTACCCACAGGTCGTCAAAGTGTAAAACATACATCTTCCTGTTGCCTGTAGGTGGCACTATGACTCAGATCTAGTATTGACACATGGATCTGTTCAGGACAGACACCTAGTGTAAGTTTTTTCCTTATAACTTGCTTTCCTTAAAATTACTTGCGTATTACCATCAATGCTTCCCTGTTAATTAAACTACAACAGACATTATTAGGCTACACTTTTCTTATCATGCCCATTCCAGGTGCATATGGTAGTGGTTTATTTGTTAAAATCACCAGGCAACCATTTAATATGGTATTGGTATTCTATAACATTCTCTCACCTGTCTTGGCGATATGGTTTGGCTTTTTCTGTGACTTCTCTCATAATCCCATCCAGAAGTCTTCCAATCATGTCTCCTTTGAGTCGCTCCAGTAACGCCAAAAGACGTTCAAATAGCGAACCCTCCAGAGAAGCCAGGCGGCCCACCTCCATCACCCCCAGGCCTCCTAGTACCACTTCCTCACCGAGTGAAACTGCTGCCTGCTGCAGTTGTAAGAAAAACTGAAGAATATAAAGAATAAAGGGTAAACATGGTAAAGGGTAAAACAGGGATGAATAAACACAGGTTTAGGTTTTACATGAAGGTTTTAGGTTTGTGGCACAGAAGCTTCAATAAAGTACTCTGTGGCTTTTGCCCCTGACAGCGTAGCAATATGTGTTACATACAATTTTGCAACATCTTTACTATCAAATGGGGTTGAAAAAAAATTGGATATTCAGGGTGAATATTGTGCACAGGAGAGTCAGTCTTTTCAGAGCCTATGAGCCACCTAACTCATGCTGGCATCAGCTTTGGCATTTTAACAGCACTCCCCCACTGAACTAGAACCAGAGTGAATATACTGTATATGGCACCTCTCCTCTAGACTAGTGTTTGGGAATATTGCGATGAGCTGGCAGCTAATGGAATAGCCAGTTTCAGCTAGACAGAGTTCAAAAATAAATCACAGGTGTTATGTAAGATTTAGGTTGGCTTGTATCTTTTAAAATGAAGGTACTTGTAGAATAATGTGGGCTGCCTCACCTACTTTCCTTGTGACCAAAAGATTTTTCAAAGAAATTCAATTTCTTTTGAAAACAAGGAGCTGGTGACCCAAATGAAAACTGTCCACACATGGCCACATCCAGCTGGTGTAGTGGTAAAAATACCAAAACTATCAAACAAATAAATTCATCCACACACCACATTGTCTCCCCAGTCTCCCAGGATGGTGGAAATGTAGTTGACAGCATTAAGGATGGCACAATAACGAGCACCAAGTGGGCAACGAGACTCCTCTTTCATCACCTGGAAAAAAACCAAAACATAAATAAATCATACAATCATACAAGTTTTATTTCATGGATGATGTGTTTATCCTGCCACCCTGGGCCAATACGCGACACAGAGCTTGTGCACAAGCTGGTGGACAAGCTACTTCTTTTTTATGCATAACCCCTCATATTGACAGGATCTGGTTGTGCTGTATTCTGGCTCACCCTGGTGTCCCCATTGCTGTCTCAATGCCGGCTGGAAATGTTTGCTAAAAAGCTGTTTAGGTGGTAACGATGCCTTGTGGCTGAATATGATAACAATTTGTTCCTCCAATTTTCCCTGTGATTACACATGTTAAATGTCAATATAGCCGGTCTCTTAGCTTCTCTTGTTTTTTCCTCTCTGTCAAACGTAGCTGTAAAGCCAATATGTATCAGCAAAAAAGTCAGCAACTAGACAAATGAAATGCATAGCTGTCATTAAATACATGCATTTATAATCAATTACAAGTGATTTTAATGTCTCAGAGATGTACACTGGTCTGGTGAAAGAAAGACTTTTGAAAAAGGAGAGGAGCAACCTTTTCACAAACAGATCTGCCTGGTCCCGGTCATGGACCAGCTGGAAATTTTTTTGATTTTAGATGACTACTACAACATAGTACACTCCAGTCCCATGCGAATTCCAAAAAGAGATGTCAAAAAACAAACACTATAAAACAGGACAGAAACAAAGACAACAAATGACTACGAGTGAGCTACGATCCAATGGAATGTGGATTTGTGGTTAAAGCATGGAAGTGCCCTCTCACATCAAGTTCACAAAATGTTACAGTTACTTTAGATGGAGTGAACAACAAAGGATGACTGACCTCCTGCAGGAATGCGTAGAGACAACTCCTCCTTATTACATGCTTAGTCTTTATTGGACCTCTCTATGTCTGGACTAATCCCCTATAAATATGGACTATTTCAACGCCGTACATCATTTTAAAAACTATTAAGGACAAAATTAATCACCTCCTGCCCTCAATAGGTAATGATTTATCCTCAAACACAGGAAACTTATGTTAAATCTGATACTGTTTTTCTCCAATCGACCTTACAGAGATAACTTCAGTGATTGCTTCATCCAAACCATCATCCTGTCTCTTAAACTCAATTCCAACTAGACTACTTTAAGGAAATCTTTCCCTCAATTAGCACTTCTTTATTAGATATGATTTATCTGTCTTAAGTAAGAGGATATGTACCACAGTCATTTAAAGTAGCTGTAATTAAACCACTTCTTAAGAAGCCTCTCTTAATTCAGAGGTTTTAAACAATTATAGACCTATATATAACCTCCCCTTTCTCTCTAAGATCCTCGAGAAAGCAGTTGCCAGTCAACTGTGTGACTTTCTACATAGCAAAAGTTTATTTGAGGATTTTCAGTCTGGAGCTTTATAGCACAGAGACATCACTGGTAAAAGTTACAAATGACCTCTTAAGTTCATCACACAATAGATTTATCTCCGTACTCATCCTGTCAGTTCTTAGTGCTGCCTTTGACACCATTGACCATCAAATCCTGTTATGGAGACTTAACATATAATTGGTATTAAAGGAACAGCATTAAACTGGTTTAAGTCTTATTTATCGTATTGATTTCAGTTTGTACATGTTAATGATGTCCACGCAAACAAAAGTCAGATATGGTGTTCCTCAGGGTTCAGTGCTTGGACCAATACTATTCACCTTATGCTTCCTTTAGGTAATATTATTCGGAAATACATACATTTTTATTGCTATGCGGACGAAACTCAATTATATCTATCAATAAAGCCAGATGAATCCAACCAGTCAACTAAACTACAAGCATGTCTTAAGGATATAAAAGCCTGGATGATCTGCAACTTTATGCAATTAAACTCTTAAAAAACTGAAGTTATTGTGCTTGGCCCCAAACACCTTAGAAACACATGATCTAATCATATAACTAATCTGGATGGCATTACTTTGGCCTCCAGCACCACTGTAAAGGAACCTAGGAGTTATATTTGATCAGGATTTGTCCTTCAATTCCCACACAAAAAAAATCTCAAGGACTGCCTTTTTTGCAAAAATCAGGCACATCCTGTCTCAAAATGACGCTGAAAAACTAGTGCATGCATTTGTTACTTTAGGCTGGATTGTAATTCATTACATATGGTGGCACGGCCCCGGGGGTGGACGAGATCCGCCCGGAGTTCCTCAAGGCTCCGGGCGGATGTTGTGGGGCTGTCATGGCTGACACGACTCTGCAACATCGCGTGGACATCGGGGGCAGTGCCTCTGGATTGGCAGACTAGGGTGGTGGTCCCTCTTTTTAAGAAGGGGGACCGGAGGGTGTATTCCAACTATAGGGGGATCACACTCCTCAGCCTCCCTGGTAAGGTCTATTCGGGGGTACTGGAGAGGAGGGTCCGTCGGATAGTCGAACCTCGGATTCAGGAGGAGCAATGTGGTTTTCGCCCGGGTCGTGGAACTGTGGACCAGCTCTACACCCTCTGCGGGATCCTTGAGGGTGCATGGGAGTTTGCCCAACCAGTCCACATGTGCTTTGTGGACTTGGAAAAGGCATTCGACCGTGTCCCTCGGGGGGTCCTGTGGGGGGTTCGCCGGGAGTACGGGGTATCGGACCCCCTGATACGGGCCGTCTGTTCCCTGTATGACCGGTGTCAGAGCTTGGTCCGCATAGCTGGTAGTAAGTCGGATTCGTTTCTGGTGGGGGTTGGACTCCGCCAGGGCTGCCCTTTGTCACCGATCCTGTTCATAATTTTTATGGACAGGATTCCTAGGCGCAGCCAGGGCGTTGAGGGGTTCCGGTTTGGTGACCTCAGGATTGGGTCACTGCTTTTTGCAGATGATGTGGTCCTGTTGGCTTCATCAGACCGTGACCTCCAACTCTCACTGGATCGGTTCGCCGCCGAGTGTGAAGCGGCCGGGATGAGAATCAGCACCTCCAAATCCGAGTCCATGGTCCTCAGCCGGAAAAGGGTGGAGTGCACTCTCCGGGTCGGGGATGAGATCCTGCCCCAAGTGGAGGAGTTCAAGTACCTCGGGATCTTGTTCACGAGTGAGGGAAGGATGGAGCGGGAGATCGACAGGCGGATCAGTGCGGCGTCTGCAGTAATGCAGACTCTGCAAAGATCCTTATAGATCTTCGTTCCTACCCTCACCTATGGTCATACCCTCACCTATGGTCATACCCCATGGCTTTGGGTAGTGACCGAAAGAACGAGATCGCGGGTACAAGCGGCCGAAATGAGCTTCCTCCGTAGGGAGGCTGGGCTCTCCCTTAGAGATAGGGTGAGAAGCTCGGTCATCCGGGAGGAGCTTGGAGTAGACCCGCTGCTCCTCCGCGTTGAGAAGAGCCAGTTGAGGTGGCTCGGGCATCTAGTTAGGATGCCTCCTGGACGCCTCCCGGGTGAGGTGTTCAGGGCACGTCCCACCGGTAGGAGACCCCGGGGAAGACCCAGGACACGCTGGAGAGACTATGTCTCTCGGCTGGCCTGGGAACGCCTCGGGATCCCCCGGGAAGAGCTGGACGAAGTGGCTGGGGAGAGGGAAGTCTGGGTTTCCCTGCTAAGGCTGCTGCACCCGCGACCCGACCCCGGATAAGCGGAAGAAGATGGATGGATGGATGTAATTCATTATTATCAGGCTGCCCAAACAAGTCGTTAAAGATTCTCCAGCTGGTCCAGAATGCAGCTGCATGTGTACTGAAGACTAGAAGAGATATTAATACTCCCATTTTAGCTTCGCTGCGAAAATCCAGAGTAGAATTTAAAATCCTTCTCCTCACTTTCAAAGCTCTTAATGGTCAGGGTCCATCATATCTTAAAAGGCCCATAGGCTATGTTCACACTGCAGTCAAAAATGATCTGAATCCTGAATTTGTTCGCTCAAATGTGACCCATATCTGACTTGTTTCTGACAATGTGAACAGCACAAGTCGCATTGAATCTGACATTTCCAAATCCGATTCAGGCCACTTTCAAATTTGGTACTGAATCGGATACATATCGGATTTTTTTGAATGCGACCGCAATCTAAACAGTCAGGTCGTATTTAATGCGACTTTGACATTATTCTGGAGCAACACACACTCCTCTGTATGGATGTTGTGGCTAATGCTCCGCATAAAGACATCATTAAAGTATTAATTTTCTTTCTCCTCTTCCTCCTTTTTAACATCACCCGCTCACAAATTTGCCGGCTTCCTCCACACACTATTTTTAACATTAGACCATAAATGAGACTACCAGTAACTTCACCGGTTGTTGCTGTTGCCATGTTCGCTTCGGTAAACACCGTTCTGTGCGTGATGTCTTTAATGATCAACTGAGCATGCGGGTCACTTCAGGAGCGTGAGCTGTTCACATCGCAGTCCGCAGACAGGTCACATTTAAAAGTGTAATATGACAAAACAAAAAATCGGATTTGAGCAATGAATCGGAATTGAGTGCAGTGTTAACGTAGCCTTAGTGCCTGATGTACCTACTAGAATACTGCTCTCCAAGCACGCAGGCCTTCTTATGGTTCCTAGTATCTCTAAAAGTAGAATGGGAGGCAGATCCTTCAGTTATCAGGCTCCTCTACTGTGGACTATCTTCCAGATTCGGTCCGGTGGGCAGACACCCTCTCCACGTTTAAGAGTAGGCTTAAAACTTTCCTTTTTGATAAAGCTTATAGTTAGGGCCGGCCAGCCTTGTCCTGGACCAGCTCCTAATTTATGCTGCTAGGCATGGGCTGGTTACCGGTTTCAAGGTATACCACGGTATGAAAAAGTCACAGTTTCAAAACTGCTAAAATGTTCCGTCATACCGTTCCTGCGGTATGAGTGTTTTTTTAAATTAATGTGACGTCTCGTCAGAGAGAAAGTGGAGGTCCCTCAGGTCGCATGCAGCTGCAGCTGCCCCTCCCCCCGCGCACATCTGGTTGCTGTTACAAGCAGGTAGCTCTGCCGGCTGTATGATGGCTGAAGGAGGCGAGCTCCACGAACTTTTCCCCTCGTCTTAACGGACAAAGTCGGCTCTATGGGAATACTTCGGCTAACGTAAAAAGTCAGACGGCCACGGCTTGGAGGAAGGTTGTTTTTTTCCACTAAAAATAATTCATTTATGTCATGACTCGAGTTGCAGGTTTAGCCTCAGTTAAAGGACTGCATTAAGGACTGCACTTATTTTTGTATTATTATTTTTTTTATTTAGAAAGAATTTTATTTTAAATACATATTTAATAATGTTCCATCATGTTCTATATATTGTTTAAAAATAAAAGAATGAAAAGACTTTTTTCAATGGAAAAGTTATGTCTTTTTTTTGTTTTTAAATACAGACATTGTCATAATAACACATTTTAGAGCTGTAATCATAATACCGTGAAACTGTGATATTTTTGTCTAAGGTTATCATACCGTCAGAATCTCATACCGGCCCATGCCTAATGCTGCTATAGGCTTAGACTGCTGGGGGACTCCCATGATGCACTGAGTTCCTCTCTCCTCCTCCCTCTCTCTATCCATCTATATCCTTTTACATTCATGTGGTATTAAAGCTGCAGTATGTAGTTATTAGAAAATTTGAACGAGTACAACCTCCAGGTCCATCCTTCTTCCTATCTGATGCGTTGCAACCCTGCCTTCTAAGCCCCTCCCCACAGAGGAACCTGCCGCACACGCTGCCCGCACGTGAAGGCTCGTCCCCACAGTAAAAGAGGAAGCCTTTTTGACTGAGTGAGAGCAAAGCAGACGTTGCACTGGGGAGGAGCGCTGCCAAGTGAAAGTATGGGCTGTGCGGGGGAGGTGGGGCTGCCAGCAGCGTTTGTACAGCATCATTGGCACTCCTCCGGGCTCTGATTGGTTGTTTTGATTCGGGAACCGTGGATTCTTGCAAATCACATTACATCCACTGGGTGGACCCAGAGACAGTGGCTTTTGTCACAGCTTATCTGTATTTTATAATACTGTCAGATCATAATGACAATTCTAGCAAATATAACACAAAAATAGTTACAGATTGCAGCTTTAAGGGATTCACTAACTTATACTTCTTCCCCGAAGTCCTCTGTGCTCTCTTGTCTCACCTGGGTTTGTAGACGTCAGGATGACAGATGCCTTTCCTGAGTGGTATTCCAGAAAGCGGGTTATGTGGAAAACTCAGAGTAAGTTAAACCTGAGATGAGGGAAACTCTGTGTTATCCGTTTCAGAAAGAGAGGTAACTGAAATTCTAAGTCAGTCACCATGGTAACTGACTCTGTGAACATAACCTGCTTGCTGGCAGGTTTTCTATCAGAAACCCTGAGTTTTCTTCAAGTCTCCTCCCACCTGAAGCAAGCTGCCAGACATGGGTTGTCCATTTCTTCGCAATCTGATAGATCGAGGCAGAATTAATTTCAAATGCCTAACGTCGGGAGATGATTTTCAGGGCTCATTGTATATACGCTCATTCCAAGATTAATATCTGTTAGAGTGTTATCACTTTTCATAACACTAAAACCAGTGGCGGCTGGTGACGAAAATGTTGGGCGGGCGTAGTTTGATGGTTGGTGGTCTTAGGGTTAGTGTCAAACACACCATAGCACCACTTCATACCGCAGCAAAAAAATTTAAATAAGAAAGGAAAACCAATCTAAAAACAACACAAAACACTATAATGTCCCCTGGTGTCCCAGTATGGTATCTCAGACCCACAGAGAGAGGAATAAACAATTATAATTAGACATGATAAAATGCCCATTTCACTCACATCACCTAAAGATACCAGCAGTTAAAGCAGAGTTACCAATAAGGTAATATGCTTAAAAAGAGACACCACCATATATATTTTAATTATTGTGTCTTCAGTTCTGATTTCACTGTAATCTGTTGGTTGTTGCAATACCTAAACAGGACAATAGATGGCGCATTAAGCACTATACACTGCTGTGATTAAGTATAACTTACTTAACTTCATTTTAATAATGAAATGTACCCCTGTAGTAGTCAAAATGACTTCCATCATTTCTTATCCTGCATTTATGCATTTTCATCTTTTAAACTTTATTCATAGTTATGTCTTTTATAAAGTCTTTTTAGCAGTTTACAATATTAATAACAGGAGTGCAGCTACTACCTGATCTTTTATATGTCCTGTTCAGTTCTTCTTATTATTTTTTACGTAGTCAAGATGGGGGTCTGTCCCTATGTGTTGGTACAGAGTGAAAATACTGCACAATAGTGAACCAGTATGCAGGAGAGAGCACACACAAGACTGATATGATATGCTTCAGATGCAGTAGTCACACATCTTAATTTGTTAATACCCCAAAAAACAATTAATAATAATACTACCAAAGTCATACATTTGGTATTTAATATTTTAATAATATCCACAAGAGATATGAAACAGAGCCTATTTTTTCCCCAAGAACCCAAACGCCTACAAAGTTTCCTAATTACTGAATGATGCATATTGCTGACCCTAACGTCCTTCTGAAGGTAAATGTTAACTGGATGAATATTATTGTTCAGTTAAAAGCATGAATGAAATGTACACTGGACAATCAATTGCAATTGAAAATCCCAGCCTATCCTCTGTGTCTCTCCTTTCACCTCATTACCTCTGTGTTTTCCTCTTCATCACTGGCCTTCCTCTCCTTCTTTGGAGACAATTTAGCTTCTTCAGTGACCCTAAAAAAGCTCTATGTCTTTCCTTCATTACCTGTGTGTTCTCTCTTCATTAATACCAGTGTTTTTGTCATCATTACCTGGGTGAGTCGTATACGGAAGTCATCCACCAGTTCTCTCTGTAGCTCCAGAAACTTCAGTTGTGCAGAAGGGCAGGGCAAGGCCCGGTAGCGCTCTGAGAAAAACAGGATGACAAAAAAAAAAATACAGAACTTTTTCAAAAATGTTTTATATGATGTAACAGTGCACAATGCTATCATGAACAGTGATTCTTTCAAGTTTATTAACCCCTTTAGAATGTGCTAAATGTCTGCATGAATATGATCTTAAATGCATTCAGATTTTCAAGTTCTAAAACTAGATAAACATTGAACATAAACATTAATTAAATAAAAAACTTTTTTTAAACTTATTTATTGAGGAAATTGTTACAGGAGTAATGGAATACATATAATAGCGTTATGTAATTAGGATACAAAAAAAGGGTAACTGTATTCTGTTAGTTACAGAAAAAACACGTAATCAGATTACAGGTACATTTAACAAAATGTGGATTATTTAGCAGGATTACAGTTTTAAACCACATTTTAGAACTAAACAGAGCTAATTAATTTAATTAATTTTCACGATGGTGTGAGTAGAAGGATGATACCGCATTATGCATGCAGATTTCCACAGCAGTCGCACGTACACTGCTTCAGACTCACATTGAACTTAAAAGTTGGCGGGGATGTTTGTTTCGCACTGAGGCAGGCCCAAAGACTCAAAAATGAGATAACTACACTAATTAGTTAAAAGAGAGCTTCAGTTTATGACAGCTTGTCACGCACATTACTGCTCTCGCCTGACATGACTGTGCGTGCGTAACGTGTTCAGAGCGGACAGAGTCAACATGTTCAATACTGAATAAGTCAGAGAAGACTCAGACTTCACACAACCAGCAGGCCAGGCAGTGTTTCATCAGAGGCTTTCCCTGAGAATGTTATACCACTGTGAATTGTGCAGTATTTGCACCAATGCAATGTGCTCCATTTTATGGGCCTGAACACAAAAGATTTTGCCCTAATCTGAGGTGAGAGCAACACACAGCTGGGTATATGTTACAGCTGGCTGCAGCATCACACGGCTGAAACAATGGATGTGTCTCCAAACTGAGAAAAGGGCTGTGCGCATTTATACACATGGTACAGCAGTGTTAACTTCATTTATACCAGATCAGTCAGGATCTGACAGTAATTAATGTTCTGTGTTCTGCTACACATCTACATACACACAAATACATAACCCTCCCATATGCTCACTAGGCTTGAAAGGGTAACAAAACCACCAGAGCTCAAAACTCGTTAAACACATAAAATTAAGGAAATACTCTCACATGCTCCAAGACCGTACCAATTGTAAAGTGCCATGACAGACAAAGCACAAATATTTGGTGCAAACTGGTGTAAGCAGCACGTTTAGCACATCAGCAGTAGCAGTGTGTCACTGACTCACTGCGTCGATGCAGGAAGTGTTCAGGTACATGGTTGAGAATAAGCAAATACTTCCAATTCAAAACTCGTCCCAGACAGGCATGTTTTGAACAGGCACTGCCCTGGTTTCTTTACTGTTAAAAATCTTCTCACTTAAAATTTCTAAGAAAGGGGCTAGGTGGCTTTTGGGGAAGCTCAGTGCTTGTACAGTAACAGAGTCAATAAAGTAACTGTTGAAGGCCTCAACTAATCTATATGGGTCCTGAATGGGTCCTATATGGGTCAGAATTCCATTTAGGACCAGTTCTAAGTTCTCTTCTGACTTGTGGTCTTTCCCTGTTAGTTTTTTAAATGTTTCCGGATCATTTTTCACATTGCCTCTTACCTCATTAATACCCATACATCGGAGTTCAACCAAGGCAGGCTATTCTTCTTTGTCTTTTCTTCATCTTGGCTTTTCTAGTAAAATCATCTATTGTGTTCTTAATTATGGTAAATTACATATTGCTGTCTGCCTCTGCATCTACACCAGCCAGAAGTTTATTCCAGTCTGTTTACTTGCAATTTCAAAGTTCTTCAGTTACCTTCTTGGAATTCTAAACTGTTTAGGAGATGAAAAATTGTAGTAACTCAACGGGAGGCTTCTTACTGAACAATGGGGGTTTATTTTATTCCAACGCCACCTGTTGAATTGCGTCCCACAACGTTTGCAGACACATGCTTCCCTCCATTGTAGCAAACGCAAATTTCAAACAGATCCTAGCAGTAATTTGAAGAACTTTAGACACAGTTTGAATCAAACAAGGTCAATCGGGTTAGATCATGAAAGATCAATGCCAAAAACAGGATATTTAAAGCTACTTTAATAGCGATAAGCAGACAAGCTTGAGACACGTCAACTCGCACTGCAGCCATCTTGACAAAGGTTTGAGGTTTGAGGTTTATTGCTGAATTAGTTGGATCTTTAACTACCTGGGTTAAGTGTAGGCTAGATGAGATCTGCTTTAAAATGTTCCTGCTAGATTTGTCACAACTGTTGATGTTAAAATCTCCCATCAGAAGACTCTCTTTCCTATGATCATATTCCTTTTATTCATAAAACACACTATTGGCAGAAGCAGGGCAGTATGTCACAAAAAGGAGTGTTGTATTTCATCACTTTTTGAGAGGACACTGCATATATTCAAATGACCTCCTAAAAGATTCTTTGGTTTGCCTGTTGGGTCTTAAGACCCTGCTATGGTTAACTGATTGAAAAAAGTTAGTTTACAATGTTTTTTTGACAGCTGGATTTACTTCACTCAGTCTTAAGCTTCTAACAAGTAGGTTTGTAGTACTAGTAGGCAGAGCTTAGGTGTCCATCGCAGTGTGTGTAGGTTGGTATTGATCTGCACACAACAATGCACAAGGTCAGCCACTGTAAATAGTTCAGGGGGCCTTACTATAGCCCCTAGTACCAGTAGCCAAAACTTCATCTAAGTATTTAAATATTATCTGTATTTTTGACTGGACTAGCCACAGACCAGCCCTATAACCACGGGTTGTCGACTGTCTTGCTGACCGACTAAATTACAGGGGGCCTTATTTTAGCGATACGCACGAACACACATGGTCTGATGCGCGTGGCGCAAGTGGATTAAGGGTGTGTCCAAATCCACTTTTTGCTACTTCAACGGGGGAAAAATTGTCGATGTGCCAGGCGCATGTTTCAAAGGGGTTGTGCTTAAGTCTCTTAATTAATCATTGGTGTGTTTATGGCGTAAAATGCAGTAAACTAATCAGCGAGTCATCTCCCATTCCCTTTAAAAGTCAGGTGCGCTTACACTTCGGTGGATAGCTATAATAATGGCACATTTGTCAAGCAATGCATTTCAAGACCAGTCTGATGAGTATATAGGTGTGTGTGTGGTTATACGGCAGCAGCCTGGTGTCATCAGCTGATTTAATAAACTGTGAACAGCTGTGGGTAATGGCACTGGGCTCTGTGCAGCATATCAGAGGCTGCAGATTTATCAACATATCAGGTGTGCTGCCTCAAATGGATTTAACGAACTGAAGAAAAAAGATTGGTTTTCTATCGCTTTTGCGCGTCATATCAGATGATATGATATAATGTCACTGTGTGGATCATTAACCTTGTTGCAGTGTGCTCCCTCATTATAGTTAGTGAACTATCAGCTTCTACCTGCTCAGATCTCACAGTCAGCAGTAGGAGATGAGAAGAGCAGCAAGGGAATCTAGCTCACATAGTTTGTATGGAAGCCTAATGATGGAAAAAGTAAAACTGGTTACTACAAAAATAAACCATTATTATTATTTATCTTTTATTTACAGAAAATACCTATTTTTGTGTAGCATACATGTGTATGTTATTTTGTTAAAGGTATCAGACATTAACATTTAGTTGTTTAGTTTAAATTATTATTTATAATTTAATATTACTTTAACAACTCAGGGATGTCCAAGCAGCAACATGTTGTTTGAGCACTTTTTTGCAATGTCAATTTGAAATTAAAGCCGCAAGCGGCGATGGCGGGCCCTCGCTCACCCATGCCACCGCGGGGCCTGAGGCATGGCGGGGCAGAAAGTGAGAAAAAACCTGGAAGGAGGCCAAAAATGCAATGTTTCATTCATCCAGTAGGGGGCAGTCACAGGTAGTTACACATATGGTCTGGTGTGGTCTGGTGTGTTCAGGGCGGCCACTCATCAGTCATGTGAAGTTTGGAGTGAATTGGACAAAGCATGAAGGAGTTATGAGAGGTTGATGGTTCATCCACCAGGGGGCAGTAGAGTGTAACAAAACACAAGCGGTTGCGTTCAGGGTGGGGCAGTGATTTCACATGTGAAGTTTTGTGGAAATCGCACAATGATGATGTAAAATATGGCACTTCCTGTTTCCACTAGGGGGCGAGACGAGTGAGATCGCCTATGAGCGAATGGAGACGTTGAGGTCGGCACCCTGGACCTGTGTACCAATTTTCATGATGATACGAGTTCAATAAAGCCATCAAAAAGCCAAACGTATTTTCATGGCGAGGAATTGATGGTCGCCGCGTCGCCACATGGACGCCATTACTCGTAGCTTCACAGTCTTCATAATGTAGCTTCACCAACTGGTTCTGAATGAAGTTGATGGGGCAAAGTATGTAATTTTAATGAATCTTAGTTCACTTCCTGTTACCACCGGGGGGCGCTATGAGTTACGTGGGAAGTTAATATATCGGGACGTTCAGGGCGGAGCCATCATCATGTCCAGCAAGTTTGAAGCTGATTGGATGAAGTATGTGGGCGTGAGAGCCACTCGTATGTACATGGCGAGCACGCCAAAGTTAGTTGAGCCCTGGCAGACACGCCCTTTGACCTACGGATGCGCAGAGCACAACTTAAGCTCAGCTAGGTCTGGAGATGTTGCGTACCTAATTTGAACTTGATCGGGCGAACGCTGTGGGAGGAGTTAATTTTAGGCGGGAAAAATCAAAACCAAAATGGCCGACTTCCTGTTGGGTTGAGGTCATGACGTCAAGAGGCTTTTTTGCATATGTGGGTATAATACATATGTGTACCGGATTTTGTGAGCATAGGACAAAGTTAGCAAAATTCCCTATGGGCATTTTTGGACTTTGTAGGGGGCGCTATTCCGCCATTCTGCGTCGACCATGTGCGACCACCCAAAAATATCGAATTTCGGATGAGGCCGGACGTCCGTGCAAAAGTATAAGCATTTTCACATTTGGGAAAGGGGCGAAATTGGGGCACGAAATGTCGGAAGAATAATAATAATAATAATAAACATTACAATTTCAATAGGGCTTTCGCCAGGCGACTTGCAGTCGCCGCTCGGGCCCTAATAATAATAATAATAATAATAATAATAAACATTACAATTTCAATATAGCATTTTTCCCCGGGGGTCTTCCATTCCACATGATTACTTGATTACTTGATTACTTTGGGGTCACTTGCACTTTGGGGTCACTTGCACGTTGGGGCATGAACGAATTTCAATAGGGCTTTCGCCAGGCGACTTGCAGTCGCCGCTCGGGCCCTAATAATGTTGTTGTTTTTGAATGAAGGGGTGGAAATTTAAAAAATATTTTTTTATCCGATTAATCGATTAATCGAATGATAAATCGATTATCAAAATAATCGTTAGTTGCAGCCCTATTATTTTTCAAAATTTTCTTCTGGGGGAGCATACCCCGGGACCCCCCTAGTGTTTCTAGGTCACCGACACACAGCACCGCTGCTACAAACATTTCTAGGGGAAACACTGGTTAAATATTGTTAACCCCTCATACAGTTATTAGGACTGTCCGCAGTGGCACTCTCCAAAGTGCTGACCCCCCCTTCCTTCCAACTTACACAGTAGTGGAAGTTATTTTTGCAATTAATTATTTTTGTTAAATATTCTGACTAAACATTATGAATTAATGTTAATTAAAAAAAATATACATCATCATTGATCTAATCCTTTTATTTTGTGTATGTTTGTGTGCTGCCACACAAACATTCACAAACAGGGCAATCGATTTCTTCTAACTCAAAATCAAAATCAATGCACCAACAATGTGCCTAACCATACTTCATGTTGAGACCAACACGCCCATAGGTGCACAGATAAGTGTATGCTCACAGGCATACAGATGAGTGCAAGCCGAGGCACGTGATGCACCAGGCGCAAGGTAGGGCCCTGAGTGATTAAGTTACACCATTGGCTGCCTGGATAACTGAGTGTTGGAGATTCCCCATTAGCTGTTGCTATTTCTAAATGAATTGATGTGAGATGATGGATGTGAAGGACAGCAGCACTACACAGAGTGACTGTGTTTCCTGCTCTCAGCTCCATTCCTAAATGCAGCAAAGTCAACTTAACTTATATTTGAACAGAAACATACAAGTGTCTCAGCTAGGGATGGGAATCGAAAATGGTTCCAGTTTAGAACAGCAGTGGTTGCAAGAATGTTTTTATTTAATGACTAAATAATTACCTTTGTGAAACAAACATGCAGTACACTGTGAACTTTCTACACCGTCACTAACAGCAGTGAAGCAAATTCCAGCAGTATCTAGGAGACCAGCTGACCAGCACACAATGCAGCATTAAACAACTTAAACTAACTCTGAGGTGAGAAGAAAATAACTCGGTCAGTCTCACCTCAACAACCCTGCCCCTGCTCAGCTTGTTGGACAGTGATGTCTTTCCCAGAGCTAATGGTGTAGCAGAGAGGCTGCTTTCCAATGCTGGAGATATAACGTTTCCGTTTATAACAAAGAACCACTCCGCCTCATGGAGCACTCAGATCCAGCGGCAAAGGCTTGGCTGTCTTTGAGTTTGAAGGAGAAAATAGCAATCGAGCTGAGTCCATAGATGATGTTCCTGATTTTTTGGACAGTAGGCCCATTAGATCTTCAATCGTTTTGTGCTCGGGCGCTAAGTACCATTGCAGGTGGATACCACTAATGCATTCAATAACCTAAACTTCTTCCCTGGAGTTGTCTGTGCTTTCTCGTCTCACAGGTAAACCGGGGTTGTAGGCGTCGGGATGATAGATTCCTGCCCCGGAGCTTCTAACTTCAATGTTGATTTCAATATGCTTCTCTCTCCTATCTTTCCTCTCTCTCCTCTCTACCCCAACCGGTCGAGGCAGATGGCCGCCCACTTTGAGCCTGGTTCTGCCTGAGGTTTCTTCCTGTTAAAAGGGAGTTTTTTTCTTGCCACTGTCACCAAGTGCTTGTTCATGTGGGAATGTTGGGTCTCTTTAAAATTAAAACCTGAAGTGCCTGTGTAAAGTGCCTTGAGATGACTTTGTTGTGATTTGGCACTATACAAATAAAGATTGAGATTGAGACATATTACACCTGAAACAGTGTGTCGGGTTAATGGTTAATTGTCCGTTAATGATTTTCTTAACTGAACTGGATCGGTGTATTAACTCAGACTGGGTTCAGGTTAGGCTGAGTTTCAATTAAACCTTTTAAAAGAACAATGTAACTTTACATATTTGATATAGTGAGTAGCTGTATGCTCACAAGGGTTGGGTACCTTTCACATTTAAACCGATACCAGTACAGGTACCCGGTGTTCGATATTGGTACTCAATGGTATTTAATTTGGGTACTTGACTCTAAATCTGTAACTCCTGAAGTATCAACCCAACCGAGTCCCAATATTCTCACTTGAAATCTTTTTGTCTAATTATTTTGAACATTTCAATAAACAATATAAAAGTATGAAAATATGAACATATAAAAATATGCTATAATTACCAAACACAATTATACAGAGTAATGTGTAGTGAAATGTTAGCGGTACCTGTCCAGCAAAGATAAAGATAAATTTAACACACACAAAAAAATGGTTACTGGCGGTATTGCACCCATGAGCATGAAATATTAATCTGTCAAACAGGGACACAACATCCCGCTCTGACATGTGCTCGTGCGTTCGCTCAAGAACGATGAGTCTGAATATAATGAAATTTGGCACCGTTTGATTGGACAGGAATCAATATGCTGTAGTACCGACATAGTTCACTCAGTACCCAAACCAAATTGTCACTGAGTCCCAAAAACTCATCAGTGCTGTTGCTGTGCACATATATTGCCCCCAAGTCACTCCAAGACTCACTGTACTAGGACTCTGTGTCAGTCCCAATGGACAAACAAAGCATCGCCCTCTGATCCATCCAGTGGAAAAACAACAAAGTTAGTGAATCTTTTATTCTTCAGATCTGTGCTCACACTGTGTGTCTCTGCCACAGCTCAATAAAAGCTGCTCATCTGTGCACTATTGCATATCGCACTTCAACATCTGCTGCTGTCTCGAATTAGTGTATGAAATACTTCTGATCAACACACTGAATCAGCAGCTGCCTGTGAACCCGCCTGGATTTTATTTTTTTCTATTTTCATTAGCTGTCGACACAGCTGGAGCGCGAACACGTGACTGACACCGCTGTTTACAGGTCATATGTGTGGATGCTCGTATTGTTATCTTTATAGTTATAGTAATTGTTCTTAGTGTGGTCAGCCTTTTACAGACCTATAATTACATCCAGATCCAACCTCTCTCTGCATTTTACTCCTGTATAGGACACACTGGGGTATAAGAGCCACCCCACTTTTAAATGAAACAAAATCGCATTTAAGGTGCGTCTTATACACCGGTTTTTACAGTAATATCCTTTACATTATGCTTCCCCTCTCTGTACCCCACAACAAATGTGAACTCTAGCAGCCTCAGACCTCAATGTATAGAGAGGAATACAACTGCGGACCTTTAAGTGTGTTAAAAGCACTCTCCTCTCTTTCTTTGCTCATTAAGTAGAGATTACAGTGCCAGGTTGTTGGACATGCTAACAAGTACAGGATATTATATCAGTATCTAAAACTATATTTGAAGATGAGTTAATATTTCCTCACAAATACAACTTTTGTGGCAGAAAAAATTGTGACATGCCAAGGAAACCCACTTTGTAGCAGGGAACCCTATTTTCTTCACATTGGCTCACAGATCAGAGGACTCTGCGCATGAAGCTTTGGCAACTGCACCTCCTCAGTGTGCAAACTGGCAACACTTTAAAGGCTGCCTGAAATGTCTGCTCAATGCATGTATAAACAATTTAAAGCTGCAGTCTGTAACTATTTTTGTGTTATATTTGCTAAAATTGTCATTATGATCTGACAGTAAAATAAGATACAGATAAGCTGTGACAGACTTCACAGTCTCTGGGTCCACACAGTGGTCGTAAAACAATTTGCAAGAATCCATTCGCTCCAAAGTAAAAAAAACAATCAGAGCCCGGAGGAGTGTCAATGACGCTGTACACACGCTGCTGGCAGCCCCCCTCCCCCGCACAGCGCGTGCTCTCACTCGGCAGCGCTCCTCCCCTGTGCAGCGCGTGCTCTCACTGGTCAAACAGGTTTCCTCTGGGGACGAGCCTTCATGTGCCTGCAGCATGCACGGCAGGTTCCTCTGTGAGGAGGGGCTTAGAAGGCAGGGCTGCAGCGCAGCAGAGAGGAAGGAGGAGGGACCTAGAGGCTGTACTCGTTCAAATTTTCAAAGTCCACTATTTTCTCAAAACTACAGACTGCAGCTTTAATGGCGCTTTTCCACTATACAGTTCTAGCACTTCTCGGCTCGACTCGGTACAGTACCAGAAACAACCTTTTCCATCACTATAGTACCTCCTCAACGTGGGCGGGGTCGTCATAGCACGGCTGCGCGAAACTGCCGTGACTTCGTTTTATACGCGACACAAACACATAAACAATGGAAGGCATGGAGGCGATGTGTACTTGCTGCTGTATGAGGCTTTTTGTCACACACAAAGCAAAAAAATTAGGCCATATGGCTGTAACGCTGTTGCTGGTATTTAAAAATGCAGGGTTTGATTCTTGTGTCGGACAGCTCATGACTCTTCCAGTGAAGACTCTCTGGCCAATCAGTGGCCGGCAGTCTGTTGACGTCACATTTAGTATCGGCTCGCTTGGAACCTCACCAGAGCAGGTATTAAAAAAGTACCAGGTACCAGGTACTATCCCTAGTGGAAACGCAAAAAAGAACGAGTAGAGTCAAGTCGAGCCAAGGAGTGCTAGAACTGTCGCCAAGTGCTTGCTCATGTGGGAATGTTGGGTCTCTTTAATTTAAATTTACAGAGTTCAGTCTTGACCTGCTCTATATGTAAAGTGCCTTGAGATTACTTTTGTTGTGATTTGGAGCTATATAAAAAAAGATTGATTGATTGTTTGATTGATTGACTGATTGATTGACATACTGTAAAGGTTTTGTTATCAAATGCCATTATAATGAGAATGAATGCACCATTTAATAAAAATGTAAAACACATGATTATATTTAAGTGGACATTTGGTGGATTTTTCAGTTAACATAGTACCAAGCAAGCAAGAGACGTGATGTCCTGGCTCAACATCTGTTGACAGATTGCTTCGTCAACAGTGATCCCTAGTTTACATGAAGATCAGTATGACGTCAAGACATGAGGAATTACTTCAGATTTACAAAGGTAAAATATATTGCTTGGAAATGAGACTTTACTTGGCCTTTACTTTCTGTTTTGAATAATACTTAGTTCAAGTTTACTGCTGGAGCAGTAGCATTTTGTACACCTTATTAACATACATGAGGGGAGCAAAATATTAGGAACATTTTCAATATAATGTAGCAAATTATCTGCTGTAATATATGTATATAATGCTTTTCAAATTAAAGTCAGTGCTGATACTGAGTGTAACATGAAAAGATTTTTTTTTTAATGAATAGCCTTACCAGTGATGACCTGCAGCAGAGTCATGAAAGTCTCAGCACAATCTGGAGCCTTCAGCTCATCCATATCACTGATATCTTTGTATTGCGAGCTCCATGCCCCCTCCGATGACAGCATGGAATCCACTTTCTCCACTGCCACTGTATTTAAAGAGGAATACACAGTTATTATGAACAAGCATACAGAGAGCATGAAAATCATATATTGTGCGATCTCAATAAAAATCAATTATTGTGCCACTGCTGACATGCTGATCTTTTATCTTTGATACATTTTGAGTGTTGGGGCTATGAACTTGTACACTGTTGCTGTTGGAAGATTAGTTCTAACTAGCTAGCAAAATACATAATTAATGTTGTGAGAAGGTATATTTACGTATATACTATAAATGTTGTACTGTAACAATTTTGGATGTTTAATCAATAAGCTCTCGTAAATAAAGGGGAACTACTTATCAGGTTTGGTAAGAAAAAAATGGGTTAATTATTTAATTTCATAAATCAATACATTTTGATAAATCAGTCAAATTTGTGGCTCAACGGTTCAATAGTTACCCTGTATCACTTCAAAGAATACACACACACAATTGAGTGGATTTTATGGATTTTATTAACTATACACTACTAATAAATGATGAAAATATAAATGTAATGATGAGTTGTCAATACAATATGAATTCAACAGATTGTCACTCGATATAGTGGCACGAATGAAAGATGATGGTGAATGACGAATTTAAAATGAAGGATATGTAATTTTGTGGAAGCTAGGTTTTACTGAGTTATACTGTTAAAAAAAATTTGAATTACTCGATCTGACATCAACCCTTGATTGATGCAATATTTGGATCCTACTTTCATCGATGGAGGCCCTCAGCTGTCCGTTCTTCAGAACCATGCTTACGCACACCAAGTGGAAGATCTCAAAGAGCGTCACCGGTCCGGGCGGGTTGCTGTGAGGATGGTCCAGGTCCACTGGCCTGTGCCTTGTCCGGTGATGATAAGTCTGCCTGCAGACTTCGTCCCTCTCTGTTATGATCAGTCGTAGGGTTGACAGAGTTTATCTGCCGAAAAGCTCTCATAGGTTGATGACAGATGGAGGAAAAAGTCCACTTTAACTCGTTCACTGTTTAATAAACTTTCTGGCGAAATCTCAGTGCTGGCCACATGTCAAAATCCTCAAAAATTTCAAAACAGGCTGAACGCAAACTTAAAGTGACCTGCTTACTTTCAAGGTTTTTTCTCTGTACGTTTGCTGACAAAAAATACAGGATTACAAAAACGTAATTAAGAATAAAAATTGGCGCACAAACTAAGATAAAGAATAACTTGAAGGTTGAAAGAATAAGAGTAATATAAAGGTGATAAAAGGAAGAGTGTGTGTGGTGAAGATGAGCATGAGCAGGGCAAACCTGAAGCAAAGCTGGGTTCAAAGGGTGCAGCTGGTTTTTCTCCCTGGGGAGGGCTTGGTAGTCAGTCAATCAGATTCATCACAGCTACTCTGAGGATCTAATTTCCAGCTTTTACCGCGAAACTTTTCATCATCATCATTCATTCATTATTTGATCCTGATTATAAAATGCACACTATAATACAGTAACAGAACACAGGATGCATTATTCTTGCATTGATATGGCATCAGCTTCATTCATCAAGCTGCAAATCATTAAAACATGAAAAGAATTAATATGATCCAGCATAACATATTGTTGTGCACATTCTACTTATTTTATGATAGATAATTGATTATCATCATAATGTAAACATAACATCAAGGATAACTCAGGAATGTGCAATGTCTCTTTACTTTATGACGGTGGTCTGTATGACTCTAAACTGATGGTAGAAAAGGGAAGTGAAGTCTCACCGAAGTTCTGACGTCCGAAGGAGACACCGAAATCTGTCTTATGTTACTTTTTTATGTAGTTCTGTCACTTTGGGTTTCTTCGTTGAATGTTAATGAATCTTTGTTTTATCCAAGAGAGAGACTTAGTCAGTCTTTATATCAAACCTGGTCCATTTTACTTATCTCAGGATCAAAGTTGACTCTGACCAGATGATGTTCTAAGCCATACTGATGCTGTGTCGGCTACAATACTAATGTATGGCATTTGATTTAAGCATATTTAAGATGATTCAGATCTCATTAAACAAAAGATATAAACAAAAATGCATATTCTAATTGAGGAAAAAGTTAGGACACCCTACCTCCTAATAGCTAGTGTTATCCCTTTTGGCTGAAATAACTTCAGTGAGAAGCTTCTGGTAATTTACCAGTCTCTGACATCGGTCTGAGGAAAGTTTGCCCGACTCCTCAATGCAGAATTCTTTCAGCTGTGAGATTTTTGAGGGGTTTCTTGCATGTACAGCCCGTTTCAAGTCACCCCACAGCATCTCAATGGGATTAAGATCTGGGCTTTGACATGGCCATTCCAGGACTCTCCATTTCTTAGTTTTCAGCCAGTCCTTGGTCCTTTTTTTTTTTTTTTTTTTACAGATGGTCTCACATGTTCCTCAAGCACCCTCTGATACACAGTAGAATTCATGGTGGATGGTGAGCTGGCCAGGTCCTGCTGCAGCAAAGCATCCTTAAACCATAACACTTCCACCTCCATGCTTCACAGTTGATATGAGGTTCTTTTCCTGGAATGCTGTATTTAGTTTACGCCAAACATGTCCTCTGTTCTGGTGTCTGTTGTGACTATATGTCTGTATTAATAAATGAGGTACACAGTTGTTTCAGGAGCATTGGTCATGCCATCTGGTTTATTTACTTTCCGCTCTGCACACCTAAGCTACTCGAGCTACTTCCTTCTCTAGTTCTCTCCAGTTCCTGTCCAGGTGCATTTCAAAGTAAAGGTCCTGCTGTAGCACTACTAGTATTGAACATTACAGTGTCCAAATAATTCAATTTTAGATTAATATGTCCAAAGAACATTATTCCAGAAGTCCTGGTCTTTGTCTATGTTCTCTCTGGCAAACTTCAGTCTGGCCTTCATGTTTTTCTTAGAGAGTAAAGGTTTCCTCCTTGCACACCTCCCATGAAATTAAACTTGTGTAGTCTCTTTCTGATTGTAGAGGCATATCAACAGTATGGACATGGGCATGTTGGCAGTTGTTTTGAATGTCCTCCACTTGTAGACTATTTTCCAGACAGTGGAATGGCTGATTTCAAATTTTTTGAGATCTTTTTAAATCCCTTACCAGACTCATAAGCCGCTACAATCTTCTTTCTGAAGGCCTCAGACAGCTCTTTCGATCTCACCATGGTGCTTACTCTCACTTCAACAGTCAGGGGCACACCAAACTAAATGTCTGAGGTTTAAATAAGGCAAGCCTCCTTCAAAATGATGAGTAACAATGTTCTGATCATGTGCTCCTGATATGATACACCTGTGTGTGCTTTTGTCCATTTTAAGTGGGAATAAATGTGGGGATGTCCTAATTTATTCCTCACCAGAAATGGCATTTTTTCTTTTTAAATTACATTTTACAGAACGTTTTTAAAAGTCTTTTCTTCAGTTTTTAATGTTTACTTGAATCTCTCAGTATTGTTAAAATTGATATTAAATATCCATATGTCCAAATATGTTAAAAAAAAACACACAGGCTTTCGTAGGTTGTCCTAATTTTTTCACATGACTGTAGTACAACAGCTTTCTGATTTAAAAAAAATAAATACTAATGGCGCTTCCACTACACAGTTCCAGCACGACTCGCCTCGCCTCGACTCGGTTCTTTTTGCGTTTCCACTAGGGAGAGTACCTGGTACCTGTATACTTTTTTAGTACCTGCTCTGGTGAGGTTCCAAGCGAGCCAAGACAGGTACTAAAATGTGACGTCGACACCATGCTGGCCGCTGATTGGTCAGAATAGTTGTCGCTGGAAGCGCCATGAGCCGTCCCACACAAGAATCAAACCCGGCATTTTTAAATACCGGCAGCAGCGTTACAACCATAGTTACAGCCATACGGCTCTATTTTCTTGCTTTGTGTGTGACAGAAAGCCTCAATGTCCTCCATTGTTTATGTGTTTTGTTTTGAACATAGTTCACTATAAAAATTGGTTTTATATAAAAGTTTGGGGAAAGGAGATTGAAGAAAAAACTCCTGATTCAACCTAATCTTTGCGTCTTCAAGATCATCACAGAACATCTACTCTCAACTGGCGTCACAACGAGTCAGCGTGCACCTTAAACAGGGTTAAGCAGATTTCCCTATACATTTTGATGCATAAATGTTCTGCTTACTCACGGTGCACATGGAAATACGACCCAACACACCCTGCTGTCAATCATACGACTGATGCCGCAATCCCATTATATCCAGGCCTCCATACGCTTATTGAGCCTCCTGCTTACAGCTTACAAATATCAGGGGGAAAAAAAGGTGTATTTTTGTGAATTTTGTGGATACTGGAACAACTATTTCATGCTTAAGACAAAAAGACTTAAAATGTCCTTTGAGTAAAAAAATCAGTCCAGTGTGTCATTGAAACTGAATCAAGTGGATTTGGATGGAAAAAAAAAAACTACCAATCTAGTTCAGAAACTAAATAATGTTTTCCATAAAATGACTCAATATTTCATTTACTCAAACCTCTCAATTAGTCAATAAAAGAGATATGTTCTTTTTGTAATGCATGTTACAAAATTTAATGTCCTAGAACATTATCCCTCACTAATGGGATGTCCCAGTTTCTATGAGAAATATACACTTGTTGATTTATCAATCACGCCGATTAAATCCTCAGCTACAGTAAGTTTTACAGCCGGGAGGAGATAGAGGCGTGGATGGAGCTCAACTTTCTGCAGCTGAACAGTTCCAAAAGCCATCCTAGTTGGCACACCACATCAGCTCCGCTCTTCCACCATCACCAGTATCACCTTCTCTCGCCAAAACATCCCCCTTTCCTAATCTTTCACAAACCTGGGTGTTAAAATGGACCCTCAACTCACCATTGACACCCACAGGGCGGCTGTGGCTCAGGAGGTAGAGCGGTCGTCCTCCAGTTGGAAGATTGGCAGTTCAATTCCCTCCAGCCCACATGTCGATGTGTCCTTGGGCAAGTCACTTAACCCCAAATTGCTCCCGTTGCTGCGCCAACGGTGTGTGAATGAGAATGAATGGTTAGCTCTCCCTGATGAGCAGGTAGGCACCCTGCGTGGTAGCTCCTGCCATCAGTGTATGAATGTGCGTGAATGGGTGAATGACTAAAAAAGCGCTATAAGTACAGTCCATTTACCATTTACATCAAACACCTCTGTAAGACATCTTTCTACCACCTCAGGAACATCGCCAAACTCCATCCAACACTGACCCTGGCAGATGCAGAGAAGCTTGTCCACGCCTTTGTCTCCTCCAGACTGGACTACTGTAATGCACTCCTAATCGGGATCTCTGGCAAGAGCATACAGAGACTGCAGTACATCCAGAACAGCACTGCCAGGATCCTGATGGGGGTGCGCTCCCATCCTGAAATCTCTTCACTGGCTCCCTGTCCCACTCAGAATTGAGTACAAGGTCTCCCTCCTCACCCACCAGTGCATTCACGGACATGATCCCTATACCTTCGAGGAACT
This sequence comes from Scomber scombrus, assembly GCF_963691925.1. NCBI lineage: Eukaryota > Metazoa > Chordata > Actinopteri > Scombriformes > Scombridae > Scomber > Scomber scombrus. Next base: position 152,613 of record NC_084991.1, read on the forward strand.
CTTCACCCCCCAGACCTCCTCACACACCCTCCGTTCTGCAACAATAAACACCCTCCAAGCCCCCAAAACCAAGCTCCGCACCATGGGTGATGGGGCCTTTTCCTCTGCAGCTCCGAGGCTGTGGAACACCCTCCCTGACCACCTGAGGGCCCCACAGACTGCATCTTTTTACGAAATCATTGTGTTAAATGTCTTTTATAGGTATCTCCTTTTAAATGTTCTTCTCTGTAGCACTTTGAGATTGCTGAAATGTAAGTGCAATACAAATAAAATGTATTATTATAATAATAATAATTATTATTATGTTTGTGTAAATGGAAAACCACCCGGATAGGACAAAACATGGGTTTCTTAAAGCCCCAACAATGCTGCATCATGCTTGATCATGTTAGTGATTACACAATGTTATCCATAATGGGTATAGCCATAACCCCAGGTTTCCACTAGCCATAACCCCAGGTTTCCACTGGTGTTGTGGAACTTACGTATGAAGCAGTCTACCACGTTTATTTAAAGGAAGATGTGCATTGTGTACATTAAATGATGATGTAAATTACGTGGTAGAACCTGTTGAATTACTTCCAAATCATAAAGAATTCCCCAAGATCTAAAAGAGACCTATCTGAAGTCACGGGATATATACATCTTAAGAACAAGAACCCTGTAGATTTGGAAAATCAATAGTATGCCTTACCTAATGATTATCAAATTCATACATACTCCCAGCTAGTCTTCAAAATCATATTTTGGAATACGCAATTACAGTATGCTAACAATTATTTCATTGCACTTACACGACATGACTTAGCATTAGTTGCTAATGCTATAGTTCTGGGTTTTCGGCCTATTAATAATGAACTTGCTTTAATTCGTCAATTTGCTATTGATAATCGTGTTGCATTAGATGCATAGACAGCTGCTCAAGGAGGAGTCTGCGGCAGTGTTGGAGAAGGATGCTGCACATATCTTCCATCCGAATCCAAAGGTCTCGGTCATTTAACTGTTTCAATTTGGAACCTTAGAGAGATCCAAGAAGGAATTGTAGGTACCATAAAGATGCACGAACCACAGGAGGCTATTTGAATCTTTGGAGGATTCCCCACCATTGCATGGATTCTGAGCATATGCCCCTATCATTGGGATTATTGTCATTGTAGCCGTGGTAATGGGTTCTTGTTTTCCTATTTTTTGTGCACTAATTTTGAAATCTGTCACCAACATGACCATGATCCAGAACCCGGTTAGGAACGTAATCATCTACGCCCCCTTGCGCATGTCGGGCCGTGGCGAAGCGGAAATGTTTCCATCAGGGGTATTTAACTGCCTTCAGCTCTCTCTCTCTCTCTCTCTCTCTCTGCAGATCAAAAAGTATAAAACATAGCCAGACCAAATTACACACATCTATAGATGAGACTTGTGGCTACATTTTGACGTTTGAATGGAGTCTGTAACTGAAAGTATGCCTGTAAAATCGTCGAAAATCCCACATGTAACGGCAAAGTGGTGTCAGCGCGTGATTTGTAGGTCTTGATAAGACTCACAATTGAGTTTTGGTTTGATCTTTCAACGACATTCCTATCAGGCGTAGTGCCCGTTTTAGTGTTTCTAGGTGGCGCTTTCGCCAGACTCCTCTGGAGTCCTCGCCCTCTTGCCTTTCGGCTCGGTCCCTAAATATATGCCAGATAACACTGATCGGGATATTGCAATTAAGTACCCTTGTATATCCTAACTTACTCTTCTTTTCCACAGAGAGCCACTTCTGAAGGGTTGTTTCCTCAAGCAGGAGATGAAGCAATCCAGGTAGCACTGCTGGGTATGACTGGTTACTTCGCAGCTCCTTCTCAAACTGCAGTACTTCCTCAACCAAGTGACAGAAGAGTGCATCATCATAAAGCAGCTTAGAGGCATCCGTGGCCACCTTCTCCTGGACAAGAGACAACAGACCTCGACACAGCTCCACCTACAAGCACATAAACACAATATATTTACCAGTTTTATCTGTAAATTCTTGTCATCACAAGTGTCATATACATATTTTATTAAAAACTATTTCTAAGAGTGCAGAGATTTGCTTTTCAGTATGAAAAACAAGAGCACTCCATCCCGGGTCTAAAATAAGTCAAGTAACTCTGTTTGGACTATATTTAACAAAAGCAAACAAATCGCTCAAGAAGAGCATTTGTAGAAGAGTAGGAGTTGAGCATTATATAACAGCTTACCCTGGCACGAATGGTGACCCCAGCTTGGTCTAGGATGGGTTGGATCTTCTCCTCCATAAAGGTTGAGTTGTTCCCCATCCACATCAGAACCTGTGTGAGGTACCACTCTGGCTGAAAATGCACACATATAGGATGAGTCTAGGGTTCTACAGCTTTGCCAATGGCTTTTGTAATCAATTATAGATGACTTGTATTTGATCAAGGTCCACAAATGGAAGATTCTTGTTCTTAAAGACTGATTGGTGAATTAAGGTTAAATTTAGCTGGCTTTCAAAAGCAAAGCATCCAAGAGGGGAGTGGGGGTAAATACTTTTTATTTGCATTGTATATGGCGTTATTTTTGTGTCACATTAGTGAGCGCACAGTGGGACTTTTCTAAGCACGCAGTGGGACTCTTGCAAGCACAAACTTTATATTTTGATAGAAAATATTAAGCTGAGCAAACAAAAATGTGTTCACGTTCAACTCTTCCTACACGCTCGCTCAATCTCTGCTTTGTGCGATGGCAGGCACCCGTGCGCTGCTCTCAACTTTGCCTGAATACTCGCTCGTGTTGGCACAGCGTACATATAAACGTACCACAAAACCAGGCAATCACAGACTGGGAGGAGGCCATTTTGCATCTAATCAGGCTGCTTCCACAAGAAGAAAGTGTGGGAGTTTGTACCATTCACTTTGACAGGGGAACTTGCTGCACTCCTTACTAGCAGTATATGTAGGAAAAAAAGGGAGGCAATCATTGGGGGGCACACAAGACAGGTGGATTACAATTATGATTGTTAATACTTTTAATTATGATTTTGTGAAGGCATAGGTCTTTTAAGGTAAATGACTGAGATGCAAGCAGAAAAAAACACCAACAAGTCCACTTCAGTTACATATACATTTATCACTAAAACTACAGCTATAAGTACTTAACAATTATAAACAAGACACAAGGGAAACTGGTTCTGGAACCGTATGAATGATAATGCATGATGCAGAGTTATCTATTGTGTAGTTGGTATTAGGGACCTGATAAACCTATAAGATGACGATGACTCGATAGCGAGTCAAATCAACGGTACGGAAGCTTACAGTTGCTGACAAAAGTCTTGTCACTTATCCATTTTGTAGAAACAACAGCTTATAACCTGAATTTTAATTAATCCGTTGGTTTTAGAAATGGCTCATATGAAAGCTAAAACCCTCCCAAATTATGTTTAATATACTAAAATAAATTTGCTTCACTGAAGAAAGATTGATCATTTAATGAACACAGAAAGGTCTGATTTTGGCAAGACAAAAGTTAAGAGAGTAATGTGAAAATTGAACAAATAATTTACTTCAAATACAAAAATATGTTGCATAACATCAGTGAATTAAGAAGTGGTGCTGTGGGATCCATATTTAATATCTTGTATGACTTCAATGAGCTTGAAGGACTGCATCCATGCGGTTCGACAATGAATCATACAATTTATTGATGAAGTCATCAGGAATAGCAAAGAAAGCAGTCTTACATGCTGAGTTCATCAAGATTCTTTGGTTTCATCTTCGATGCTTCCTCTTTCATTCTACCCCAGACATGCTCAATGATGTTGATCTTCTTCGCCTTGAGGAAATTTGACGTAGAGATGGAAGTATGCGATGGAGCACCATCCTGCTGCAAAAAATGACCCCTTTTATGGTTGGGAATGTAAGAGGTAGCTAATACTGATACTATTTTAGGCTATTGATATTGCCTTCCACCCTGCAAATCTCTCGCACACCCCCATACTGGATGTAACCCCAGACCATGATTTTTCCGCCACCAAACTTAACCATTTTCTGGGTGAATCTCGGATCCATGCGGGCTCCAGCAGGTCTCCTGCAATATTTGCGGCGGCTGTGATGTAATTCTACCGAAGATTCATCTGTGTAATCCACCTTCTGCCACTTTTCCAGCGTCCATCCTTTTAGCAGGCTGTGGGCCTTGGCAAATGCCACACATTTTTTTAATTGCCTTTTGTTTAGTGCTGGTTTCTGGGCACTGATTCGACCATGGAGGCCATTTCGAGACAGAATTCTACAAACTGTTCTGGTTGATACGGGGACTTGAGGTGACCAGGCCTGGTGGAGCTCTGCTGCAGTGGAAAAGGGGCTGGCCTTGGATTTTCGAGCCAACAAACGGTCCTCCCGAGCAGTTGTCTTGGGGGTCTGCCGGACCTGGGCTTGTCAAAAACATCTCCAGTCTCTTCAAATCTTTTTCTTATTCTTTGTACTTGACGCTGAGACACATTGAAGGTGTCTGCCACCTCAGCAGTGGATCTGGTCTTCAGCCTCTTGATAATCAACGTCTGAGGGTGAATCTTAGGCATGTTGTCAGAGGTCAAGTTGCAGTTGATGTGAAGGTCTGGTGTGCTGGGGTTCTTCTTATACACACCTACTAATTGATTGATCAATTATTGATCACAGGTGAGGCTGTAATCTAGGATTGGGTGCATCATATGACAAGGCGACAAGACTTTTGTCTTTGTAAAAACTGACTCAGTGGGCTTTACCAAGCTGTGAACGTTAGAATGCTTTTCAGTAGTTTCGTTTGGCACCAAAACATTATTTCAAAAGCTGTTGGGATTGAAATTAGCCATTTCTTGTAAAAAAAAATGATTAGACATATATTTGAGGGGCACTTAAGGTCAACTTGTACCCAAGCGACAAGACTTTTGTCAGGGACTGTAGTTCTGAATTGCCAATTGAAGTTACAAAAAAATGTTCTGTATGTAGGAATAAGACACACCAGTGCAACACGACATTAAGCCTTTATGTTTGCGTGCGTGCTCATAGTGCGAAATGATTTCAAGTGAGGCCCCTCCCATCTCCACTGTTGCTGTATGCTCACACACAAGCACATGCGTGCTTATTACTACCTTTGGACTACCAACGGAAAAAACAAAAGGTGCAAGTTATGCTTTTGCTCTAGAGCCTGTTTTTCTGCTACTTGGTTTTGGAAATAATGTTTTAGATGTGTGCACTCGGGAGTGGGCGACTGCCCATTGCGGCCATTTTTGTTGTGAAAGGTGTTGTGAATGATGCTGGCACCCAGCCGTCTCATTAGCTGGAGAACTAGTATCTGCAGGGTGTTACTAGTCGGATAGCACCGTTTTTGCTGTGCTGTGTCGTTATTCTGGTTGTTGACATAAGTGGGAGAGAGGCAAAGTACCTGAGAGCATGCAAAAACGTCAGATCCTTTGCATTTCTATCGAATTTCTGTCCTGGGAAGCTCTGATAAAGATTAGCCTATAGGCTGATATACACAACCAACAACCCTTGGGTAATATCTCATTTTTTAAGTTATGTTAATACCCATTCACTCTTTGCAATAGAAAAAATCATAAATAAATGTGAATACCTTCTAAATAGTTATATATAGAACCTTTAAGCAAGATGATGAAGGTTTTGTAGGAATACTTGAAGGAGTCTGGATCTTGTAATGAAACTGTGCAAACGCACAAAAGCATGTATATTTCCCTTTAGAAATTGAAGTCCAGCTGGAAATGTGCACATGTGGATCAGCCCCATATTCAGCCATAAATGGTTGATGCAAAAGTATTCATGAATATTGATGTACTTGTGTTTCTTACGCCGTACCAATGAGGCTCTCTCTTTTTAAGACACCTGAGAATCAGCATATCAACTTTCTCGCTTGTCACTTGTGTGCTGTCAGCTGCCGAGGAATGACTGTGACATCCGTGAACTGACTTTTACAGTTTTATTTTCCAGTTTTCTGACTTCTTGTGATCCACAGCTGTTTATACTGTGTGAAAAGTATTGTTCTTCAGTTCATAAAATCCTGGCAGCATCTGAGGCAGCAGAACTGATATGCTAATAATTGTGCAGCCTCTGAGATGCTGCACAGAGCGCAGTACCGTTACACACAGCCTTACTGTATATTTCATCAGCTGATGACACCAGGCTGATACAGTATAACCGTACACACCTCTACACTCATCAGACTGGTCGGTTTTAACTCCATATTCTTCCTTTTTATGAATGACACGTCGGGTTAGCAGCTCATCAGCCAACTTTCGTCGCGACAACAGTAACAAAAGTAAAGTAATAGTAAAATATTTTGTTCTTGAAACACATTGCTTGGCAAATGTGCCTTTATAATAGCGATCCACTAAAGTGGATGATACTCTGATTGGTTTACCACATGTTACACCCAAAACACACCCATGATTAATTAAGAGACTTAAGTACAACCCCTTTGAACTGTGCACCTGGCGCATTGACCATTTTTCCGCCGTTAAAATAGCAAAAGTGGATTTGGATACACCCTAATTCAACTTGCACCATGCACTTCATGATATGCACTATAGATTATTAAAATAGGGCCCTATGTCGGCCCCCGACATCCGCCATGTCACTCATGCTTTTCACATCTGTTGTCTGTGTTAGCCAGCTATAGTTTGTCAGTACAGTCAGTAATGTAGCAGATTGAAAGGTTAGCATCGGAGCATCTTTCTGCAGCTCAGCAGACGGTGTGGTAGTGGATTGAGTCTGTTGATTGCTGATTTTGCTATGTTGTGACTTAGTTGATGAGACGCAATGCTGGAAAGTAAACAAACATCCCCATATGTTACTCTCCATGACAACAAACTCACCATACTCGTTAGCCACATTAGTTTACGAGCTAACTACATAGTTACTTTCATACTTTGTCAGCCAAGTGGAAACTAATGATTGAACACATATTCACAAAAAGCAGTTTTGTTCACAGCTCCCAGTTCAGTAAGTCCTCAAACTGAACAATTCCTGACGTTACATTGAAGAAGGTTAAAATTTCAACGTCTGGTATTCCAGCATTAAAAGTTTCTCCTGAACTTGTATAGCAGAATACTGAAGACAACATTTTTTGATTAGCAAGAAAAAAATATTTTTGAATGGAGTTCAAACACTTGAAATAATGATAACAGTACCGATATTTATTTAGGTTATATATATGTTTATAAGCTATTTTGTTTTTATTCTTTATTTTCTCTGTGTTCATTTCTAGAATTGCTTGACAGTGAATAACAATGCTAAATATTCTTTTCTTCAGGTAATATATTTAAGCACCTTTGGATAGTCATATTGGTGCAAAATCTGTGAACAACCCCCATAGTAAAAGTATATTTTCATTTAAGGTTCGCTTCGTTTGGGCAGCTTCGTTTTGGGCATCAGTGACAGGGAGGTGTATACAGGAGTATTGCAAGTGTTGCACCCACCCCTGACACAAAATAATGTGACACAAAGTGACACAGAACACAGGGCCTGTGGTAACCCTGCCCCTTTTTCAGGTGTAAAGTTAAGAACAGGTCAGACTGTAACATTTGTGAGCAGAGATGACGGCGTTCAACAAACAGCCAGAGTTTTAGGCAGAGTAGGAAAAGCCACAGGAAAGCACAAAAACTGGTATAACCTACAACATCTTGAACCTGATGGCAGTGAGGGACAAAAGGAGTCAGTTGATATGTCACATGTTGATAGTCTTAACATTGAGTCAGAAGACAGGGAGGCCGATGTACTCATAACAGAAGACATTTCATTTGATGCAGAAAAACAAGACGAAATAAAGAATTGGCACGATAATGTGTTTCGGGAGGTTGAAAATGCAGGCCAAAAATGTGTCTCCACCAGATGGGTCTGTAGTGTCAAATAAACTCCCAAGGGTATTGTGCCTGAAGCACAACTCGTATCCAGAGGTTTTGAAGAGCTTAATATGCAAGAGTTACAGAAAGTTTCTCCAACCTGTGCCTTAGAATCTCTTAGGCTATTGTTATCAGTAATCTGTCAAAACCAGTAGCAAGTCCATTCTATGGACATCAAATCTGCATTCTTGCAGGGCATGAAGGTGTCCAGGGATATTTATATCCGGCCCCCTCCTGAGGCAGGCAGTGAAAATGTTCTATGGAAATGTGTATATGGTCTTGCTGATGCATCTCTATATTGGTATAACAAAGTGAAAGAAGATCATGCTGAGCACAGGTGGTAAAATGTCGCAGGTGGATCCAGCAGTGGTTAGACGAGCAGTTTAAGATTACTGGAGTACTTGCATGCCATGTAGATGATTTTCTTTGAGCAGGCTTGCAAAACTTTTCAACAAATGTGATTCCCTTACTGAAGTCTGCATTCCATCTAGGACGCAAGGAGCATGAGCATTTCTGCTATGTTGAGATGGATTTTGCTGCTGTTGTTGTTCAGGTGCGTCAACACAGTTACATTGATAATCTACAACCCTTCACATGCAACCAGCACATGACATACAGAGGGATGCCCCCCTTAATGACACTGAAAAAGAGCAGTGTAGGTCAAAAATAGGACAGATCCTCTGGGTTGCCAAGCAGACCAGACGTTATGTTTGACTCATGTAGTTTGGCATCTAATATCAAAAATGCTACGGTGCAGTCTATGTATGAGGTAAATAAAGTCATCCATAAGTGTTACAGATAGGTTTAGGGTTTCTCTTTTTCCTTTTGGTTTAGTGGTTGAGCAGAGCTGGGTGGGAAACCTGAGAGTTGGCAGCTATGCACATTATTGGTTGTCTGGTGTGAGAGGTCACGCCCTGCCCATTTGTTTGGCGGGAAAGACTGATGGATAATGGGTCACAGCTGATCGACAGCTGATCGACAGCTGATCACAGGGAGCATGGCACCTGAGGAGAGAAGACGCCAGACTGTGTAGGAACCAACCGGGGAACCAACCAGGAGTCGGCGACCGATCCATATCTCTCTCTCTCTCTTCACGACTACACACATAAAACTGAACAATACTTACCACCACGGTTGGGCTGGCGGCTCACTGGAGCTGCGCTGGGGCTCTTCGGACCACTGACGGGAGACGTCCTTACGGGAGGATCCAAAACGGCTTACAGCTGCAGTAACCGTAGGCATAGCTGTCAGGTATTCGCCACCGGGATGACCATCAGCTCTGACTTGCCATTCTTTCATTCCTTTTATGTAACTCTTAGGGGGTGATAAGTCTGGGATAGGGCTGGTTGAGTGAGTAGGTCTAACAGCAAGCTTAAGTCAGAAAAAGTGACCCTCAAGTTTCAACATTTGGGAAACTTGAGGGAAGTTTTCTCCTCTCTGTTGGCAATCCAAGAGAATTAGTCATGTTGTATGAGGCACCCTCGCAGGAGAAACACTTGCTATGTCACATGGAATAGACAATGCTATTTCTCTTGCAACTCTTTTTTCTGAGCTCACCACTGGTAATGCTGAACTGAATGCTCCTTCGTTGGTCTGTGTGACTGACAATCGATCTTTGTTCGATGCCCTTAAGTCAACAAAACAGGTCCCAGAGAAGAGACTCAGGTTGGAAATAAGCAGCATTAAGGAGCTCATACAAAGTAAGAAAATCAAGGAGATGCTCTGGTCAGACACAAAAGGCCAACTCGCTGACTGTCTTACCAAAAAGGGAGCATCAGCTCTGGTGCTTTTGAAAGCACTAAGTGAAGGACCGTGGAATCTGTGGTGAAAACTTTATTTGCACAGACAATTCAAAGCACTAAAAACTTTGTTTGCATTGTTAATATGTTCATCTTTTGTCAAACTCACTGAATGTACCAGGATGTCACTTAAGAGGTATTTTTTTGTTTATAGTCACTGGATGACTATGATATTTATTTGAAAACTTTTGACAAGTATTACTTTAATTTTGTTTTTATTATTTCATATAAAAAGGATAGGGAGATTGTTAACTTGTATTTTCCCTCTTTGTGTTTACTCTTTGACCCTGGGAACACATGTACGCGTGCGCAGTGTATGATTTTATGGCGTCGCAGTGAAAATGGCGGCTACAGAGTTGTTCTGTACGGAACTGGAATAAAGTTGTTAAAGATATATAAACATAGTGTTTATTGCGTCTAACAGTTGCTCTCTGATAAAGACTTTAGTGACAAAATTAAACTTTTATTGAGACTATTTTAGTCTCCTATTCCCTTTTGTGGGAAACTCTAAAAGCATTTTTGCAAGGGGAAATCATTTCATTTGTGTCTTAAGTACAAAATGGAGAAGCAGCAACTACAACATTAAACTGAGTCAATTCACAACCTTGATAAGAAATGTGCCTCCAACCCCTCACATGAAAAGAGGGAGAACTTGAAATTGGAGTTTAATTTACTATCTCAGGATACAAATTAACCTTCAAAAAAGTGAACTATTCGCAATATATGATTTGGCATGTTAGCTGATCTACTAACGCCACGCGTTGAGACTTGCGTCTTTCAAATGTGCAAGATAGTACACGCAGTCCATTTAGTACGTTTGTCATAATGAATCTGTAATATGGGTCGTTTTAACCCCAGTGTGCAAGATGAAAACACATGCATTGTGATTTAAAAAAACTCAAAGGTAATTTTGCTGATGGTAACTGTGTCTAAATAGTACGTTTGAAGGACAGGTATTAACCTGCTGCACACTGCACACAGATGACTGCTGTTACTGTGGAGAGGAGGAGATGGAGGCACAATGACAGAATACACACAGGACGGATTTTTTCCACCCGTGTTAATATTTTTGGTTTTACTAACAACATTGACTTTGTCACAAATACTCTCCGATATGGTGGTTTTTCTGGTAGTATTTTTTTTGTTTTAACTCAATATATTTTTTAACCTCTTCCACTCTCTTTCCATTAAGACACAAAACCCTCATTTAAATACTGCTGTCTGCACCCTGTTGCACCTGATTTCATTTACGCAGTTATTCTTAGTAGATCACCTTCAAAAGGCATGCTAACTAAACGTACAACCTATTGCACTGTGCACGCAATGTAGCACCCTTTATTTGGGATCTTAGTAAATCAAGCCCATAGTCTTGCCTCTCCCAATGAGCTATATTAACCCCCGGTTGAGAATATGAAAAATTATCTTCTAAGATGGAACAGCCTGTCCCTATCACTAGCAGGCAATAAAAATGAATGGTTCCTGGTGGGGTCACTCTGATTGATGAGAATGGCAGCGATCAGCTCCGGGGACCGCAGCGCAGCCCTTCCGCGCTGCTGACGGACCCGGTGGAAATTGGGCTTTACACTGATGACAGGGCCTGCCACACAAGGTGCCAAGCAGGCACCCTGTTAAAATACTACTCCTGATGGAGGAGCTAACGTTCACACTCACATTCATACACCGTTTGTGCATATACTGGGATATAACATTGTGCAGACTTTCTTAAATGTGTTATAAACCCTCATTGACCACTGCAAAACCTACTGTAGATGCAATATATTGATTTGTTGATTTAGCTTTTCGCACAGCTGGATTTATTATATAAAAAAGGAGGCCCATTGAGGCTGCGTACAGGGGCCCAGATTTTTCTACTGAGGGCTACGGGAGGTCCATAGCAGACACATGAATTACTGCCATCATGTGTTTGCTATAGAGCTCCAATGGTAATTCAATTTTGATTATCATTATAATGTATGTATAATACATACATAGGTCAACTGTTTAACATTTCAAGGATGACACAAATACAGTAACCAAGTTCACTTGTTTCCAGTGATGTGTGTTTGCAGGTGTGTGTGTGTGTGTGTGTGTGTGTGTGTGTGTGTGTGTGTGTGTGTGTGTGTGTGTGTGTGTGTGTGTGTGTGTGTGTGTGTGTGTGTGTGTGAGAGACCTTGCTGAGGGAGTTGGTCTGTCGATTCCCATAGAAGTGGTATCGGAACCTCCTGCTAAGTGGCAGCAGCATAATCTGGATGGGCAGGCAGAGGGGAGGAGCTTGGGACAAATGTGTCCCTGAAGAAACGGGCTGGGTAGATGGTCCACTTTGACTGGAGGCCAACACTCTCTGAGATATGAGGTCATCACTAGCAAGAGAGATTAAAGAAAGCAAATTCTGGCATATCTGGAGTGTTCAGAACATCCTCAGTTTGAATCCTGCTTGGGACCTGTTTCATGTCATTGTCCTGTCATTCTACTGTCCTCCATCTTTTTATAATACATATTGATAACATATACTTTTAAGTGTCTCAAATTCTTATTAAAAAACATCAGGGTAAAGTTGTGTCATCTTTTCACAACTTATTTATTCAGACAAACTGTAAAAACTGTTCTTGGAACCAGGAGAAAACTGCAGCATTGATTTGATTTGTGTATATGAAGGTTCACATGCTCTTCTGTGAGAGGTATTCATTCAACAGCTGAATGAAATCCCATGAAACTATTAAACCCACATAATACAGAGATCCCTATTGTTGTGAAGGCATAACTGACTGTTTGGCTCCTAACACTGAAATTGTTTTTACCTGTCTGTGTGGTATTTTGGTGGCAAGTGCCGAGTGTACACTGCACAGATGGGAGAAGAAGCTCATTTAAATGTGAGTGCACAGCAAGTTGCTGATATTTTGTGGAAAGAGTAGAAGTCTCAGAACTAAGGTGGCATATTTCCTGCTATTTCCTGTTGCAGCACCATACGTTCTGAATCTGGACCTTTTTTCTACTCTATCTCCTGTATATGTTGTCTATTCTCTTCCTAGTGTTTCATGGTGGAGAGAAGGTCCTCTCAGTTCCTCCATCTGTTTGAGGGTTTCAAAATGCTCCATGAATATACATTATAGACTATTCTTATTTCACTTTTTCTATTCTTTACACACCAAATATTGACTGCATGTCCATTTGTCCTCACCCTCTTCTGTTGTTCTTCCTGACATTCTCTGTTAGTTCTTTTTGGGTGAGATTTCCTTACTAGAGTTGAAGGTTTTAAGGATAAATCCTTAGTCCTTGAGAACCCCTTCGTGCCAATTTGTGATTTTGAAACTAACTTGGCTTAAGAGACTTGTTGTATGTTTGGAGACAGAGTTTAAAATTAGCAACCGCCACTCGCCAAATGCGCGTAAAATAATGGCGAATAAAATAATTCGGTCACTCACCATTGGTGGGCTGCTAAAATATGCCTGCTTTACTATATAAATTTCATCATTAATGTCATAGACAGTAAATCACACATGGACTACAGCTACAGCAGGTTTACTGATCGTGTTTCGAATTTCAAGTTGTCCCTAGCTGTCCACCGTTATTTAACATTTGAAAATGTATCAAGTTATCTGCAATAACGAAATGAGGAAAGATGTGGAAGTACCGCTACACCAAAGAGGATATTTAATGAGAAGTGGTGTTTCACTGACACGGAGGTGAGGAGAGATTGGCTTTTATACAACAGCAGTGCTAACACCATGAGCTGCAGCACCTGTCATAGGTAGGACAAATCTAACATGTTGATTTGTTGTCGGAACAAGTATTATGAATGTATTCTATTAAAGACCACGAAAAATCAATCAAATGCACGCGACACGATTTCCACAGCAGCAGCAGCGTGATCAATAACTTCGACACCAACTATACAAGGACTCACTGCTACGAACGACCCGACTGTGTAACTGCATGTGCGCGTGAGACTCTGTGTGTGTGTGTGTGTGTGTGTGTCTGAGATAAGATGATTTCTTTAAGCCATCAGAGAATGTATATGAATGAATGCTGATGTATGTATGACATATCAGTTAACCTTTTAAAATAAAAGTTAGGATTCTTTTAACAGCATCTGAAACTTTCATCAATATAGCTCCCTACTATAAAAAACAATCAATGGGCCATTAACAATTATTGTTATACTGTTTTAATGACCTTGTGTTGTGATATTGTAAAATTTCACACCTTCAAAAAGTTAATTTTATACCCTGTTTGGAGATAATGAAAGTCATTATGAAACAAACGACTGATGTACACAGAACACAGATGGGAATAAACCAAAACCGAAGGATACGAGGACTGCAGGGCCAGCAGCTGTATGACTAGCAGTTCCAGCTGGCTGGTGATCTCATGAGAATTGACAGTGGGTGTCAGTGACTGGGTAGGAGGGGAGATGATCGGCCAATGCAGTTGAGTCAACAGTTTCTCAAATTCACTATGAAAGAATTGAAAAGTATTAAGCACATACCGGTGAATATAGATAAATGACACAGTAATAGTGTGTGTAAAGTATCTTTGCATTGCTGAGCATAAACAAACATTGTGTACAGGTGGAAGTATACCTGGCCAGTCTGTCTTTGATGATCTTGTGCCAGAAATGAAGGGTTTCTTGGAGGAAGTCCTGGAGGTGAGAACATCCAGACTGGTTTAGTCCAGTGTCCAGCATAGCCATGCTGTCTACTGCCCGTATGGCCTCCCAGACACTGCTGGTCATTAGACACTGCTGGACTGCAGCGCTGAAAGCACACAACACACACTTCAATACTATATATAGATTACTGCTTTGTCATGTTAAATCTCAGCATATCCATTTATATATTGGGGGTGAGAACATTTTTTCACATGTAGGAAAATGATAACAAGAATGTTGAAAGAAATAATGAATCTCCATTGTTTAGATACTTAACTTTGTTGTGAGCAAGGGTACATGTATTCCTAATGTTTTACTAAGCCCATTTTTAATCAATAAACAAGTTTGTTATTGTAGATCAACTTCAAGAACTAACTTGGCACTGCTCCAAGAAAAAGCCCACTAGAAAGCAAGTCAGTGTGTATCATCAATTATTTTTGATTGCTGTAGTGCTGTACACATGGAGTGCATAATGCAGATTCACATTTTCTCAAGAGCCACCTAATATGTTTTTTAAAACCATTATTTGCCTCATGTCAAATGTCTATATCAGCACACAGTCAGCATGTCTAGTGTAATATGATTTCAACATTTATTGTAATTGTAGATTGGACTACCTCAGCGCAGCCAAATCTGCAACCCATGATATTACCATTGCAACAGTTAATGTACAGCATCAATCATAATTCAGCTTGTGCTTCTACTTCTGTTTACATCTGTTTCCTCTTTGTCTGGTCACACTTTTCTATAATGTCCTTCTCATTTGTCTTTAATTACTAATCAGCGACTTCATCCATTCTTAATTTTGTTTACACTACCTGAGTTCCTCTATATGTTGAAGGCACTGCAGGTATTTCATATGTTTCTCTATAGTGTTGACTTGGTTAAGTGTCTGGCCAAGATTATCCATCCAAGCCTGGGCCCCCTGTAGGTGCTAGAAGACAAAATAATTAAAGACAAAATAATTAAAGACAAATAATTACTCACATGTCCTACAATGGCATAAGTCAGGGGGCTGCCTCTGTTCGACATGAAACCTGTAATATTACTTCTGTTGTGACTTTTGTTAAATTGTTATGGAGTTTTAATGTTTACAACTTGTCAGAAGGAGCTCTAAAGGCTTGTTTTAGTGACAGTGGCAACAGTACTGGGGAACAGAGTTATGTACAATACATCATAATGGTGAATTTTAAAACTAATTTTGCAGTAGAATGTGGCTTTATTGACAATAGACGCCAGTGGATGGAGGCTTACACAGACGCCAATACATTTTCACATGAACTTCAATAATTGCAAATGGCAGAATGCATGTTAGCAAACACAGGAATTAAATGACAACTTGATTTCAAATTGTTTTATGTGCAGCACAAAAAACATATATGGAAACTGCTCAGCGATAATGTGATTGTTTTCTTTTCTTTTGCGGAGAAAAACACTTAAAAATATCAATTTCAATGAAAAACGTTAATAACATTAACGTTAAATCTCCAGCAGTGGTGAACAGCCTCCTACTGCACCGGAAGTTCTGGGTAAGACATCGATGTCCAAGTTGAGCAGCTGCAGGGTTGTTGAGGTGAGAATGAGCACAGTTATTTCCTGCATCTCAGAGTTAGTTTAAGTTAATGCAGCAGTATGTGTTGGTCACCTGCTCTCGTTTGTTGCTGCTGGAGTTCGCTGCACCATGTTTAGTGATGGTGTGGAAAGTTCACAATAAATTTCATGTTTGTCTCACAAAGTAATTATTTACTCATTAAATTAAAAAATGCTTGCAACCGCTGCTGTTTTTGAAGATGAACTACAAGATATCTGAAGATAACTTCAGTTTGGAGGCTGCACACACTGCCTTTACAAATTAGTTTGGCTTTTTCCATTCCCTCAGACCCCACACACCTGGGCATCAATAAGAGGAATTGGTAAGCTCAGAGGCATACAATTCTGACAGTTCGGACAATTTGGAACTGGTTCTAAACTGGAGCCGGTTCTCGATTCCCATCTGTCCCTTTCCATCCCTGCAAGGCCACAAGGCAGACTGGTAACCTTGATCCATCAATACAGATGTTATCTTCAAAACATATACATTCTGTGTACAGCAGTCATATAAACGGCTGTCTGTGCAAAATAGGCTTCACTTAACGCAACAGAGGACAAAAAAGAAGAGATAGAGTGGGGGTCTGTGTGAGAGAAGTGAGTGACTTGGTTCACTTCATATCTGACCGACAGGACCGAGCACGTCGCCCTGGGTAAAACAAAGTCACGCACCCACAACGTCACCTGCGGTGTACCTCAGGGCTCGGTGCTGGGCTCCACCCTCTTCACCCTCTACCTTCTCCCCCTGGGCAATGTCATTAGCAGGCATGGTATATCCTACCATAGTTATGCCGATGACACACAGCTCCACATAAGGACAACCCCCACTTCTTCTGCTCCCCTGCCAACATCCACACTGACAACCTGTCTGGAGGAGATAGAGGCATGGATGGAGCTCAAATTTCTGCAGCTAAACAGGTCCAAAACGGAAGCCATCCTAGTTGGCACACCACATCAGCTCCGCTCTTCCACCATCACCAGTATCACCTTCTCTGGCCAAAACATCCCCCTTTCCATATCTGTCACCAACCTGGGTGTTAAAATGGACCCTCAACTCAGCTTTGACACCCACATCAAACACCTCTGTAAAACATCTTTCTACCACCTCAGAAACATCGCCAAACTCTGTCCAACACTGACCCTGGCAGATGCAGAGAAGCTTGTCCACGCCTTTGTCTCCTCCAGACTGGACTACTGTAATGCACTCCTAATCGGGATCTCTGGCAAGAGCATACAGAGACTGCAGTACATCCAGAACAGCACTGCCAGGATCCTGATGGGGGTGCGCTAATATCACATCACTCCCATCCTGAAATCTCTTCACTGTCTCCCTGTCCCACTCAGAATTGAGTACAAGGTCTCCCTCCTCACCCACCAGTGCATTCACGGACATGCCACCCATACCTCAAGGAACTCTTCACCCCCCAGACCTCCTCACGCACCCTCCGTTCTGAAAACATAAACACAAACACCCTCCAAGCCCCCAGAACCAAACTCCACACCATGGGTGATCAGGCCTTTTCCTCTGCAGCCCCGGGGTTGTGGAACACCCTCCCAG
The DNA here is from genome assembly GCF_963691925.1 of Scomber scombrus. Taxonomy (NCBI): domain Eukaryota; kingdom Metazoa; phylum Chordata; class Actinopteri; order Scombriformes; family Scombridae; genus Scomber; species Scomber scombrus. Next base: position 170,075 of record NC_084991.1, read on the forward strand.
ACCACCTGAGGGCCCCACAGACTGCAGATGTTTTTAAAAGAGACCTAAAAACATATCTTTTTACAAAAGCATTTTGCAAAGTGTCTTTTATAGGTATCTCCTTTTAGCCATTTTAAAAAATATATATATATATTTCTGCTCTGTGGCACTTTGAGATTGCTGAAATGTAAAGTGCAATACAAATAAAATGTATTATTATTAATATTATTATTATTATTATTATTATTATTATTATTATTATTATTATCAAAAACATAAAAAAACCAAAGTGAGTAACCACACAGTGCTGTCTTCTTTGTTCATTCAAAAAAATATCTATTCTGCTGTTCGGCTGGTGTCTCTACCTGATGCAGCATGTTGGAGATATGTTGCTCTCTCTGCAGCAGGTCCTCCAAAGAACATCTAGCGTCTTCAGCAGCAGACAGAGCTGCAGAAACTTTAGGAGGCACAGAACTGGATTCAGTCAGAACCTGAATGACACAAATAATAGAATTACTGTTTATATTTAACACAGTCATGAGAAAAGGAGGTACAAGGAAAGCCTAGAATATATACTACTCTAGCTACCAACGGACCACATGTCTTGTGGTCCGTTGGTAGCTAGAGTAGTATATATTCTAGGCTTTCCTTGTACCAGACCATACAAAACCTGCAAAAGGTGGTAAATCCAATTATCTTATCCTTCCTGGAAGGTTAATCTTAAATGATCGGTCTCTGCACCTGGTTGTAACTAGCTCTTCAAGATTCCTGCTTGTATTGATGCATCAATGCATATCCATCAACTCACCACTTCATCTTTGCAACCTCCCACCTTTCCTAAATGTCTAAGATGCAAAACTGAAGTCCACATTTTGCACTAAAATAATTTGACATTGACCATTTCTTGATAATTCTGACTCTGTCTGACAATGTCAAGGTTTGTTTAGCACAAATAATACAACAAATCTGGTATCACGTAAACATCTATTACTTAAATTAAACATGAATTAATTAGTTGATTGAAGTGGGCTGTAGTTAGCCAGACAGATTCTGGGCAAATCTGTCTGGGAAACTATAGGCCACATTTAAACCAAGCAATTAAAAATAACATTATTTCATATTTAAAACAAAAGTGCCAGAGCCAGCATATTGGACACAGGAGGTGATAGTTATTGCATACATGTCCAATATTGAGGAAAATTGTTCCCTCTGTTAAATATATTGCTGAATCCAGATGCTCTGTGATAACAGCATTTTGACTGCAGCACACCCCAACATGCACAAAGGTGCGAGTAGTTAATCATCACTCCGTGCAGTTATAATTGTTTACCAGGGCCTGAGTATCGAGTAGTGTGAAGACCCTTTTGTATCTGAAGGAATTCTTCTTCTTCGTCATGAATCACATTTTCGGGGGCTAATGGTTCTCAAAAAAGTTTAAAGCAAAAGCAGTAGACACTATGATTATTTATGTTATTTACATAACTTATGAGCACTTTCATTTCAGCTCGGTGTGAGTCTCTCTTCTGCGTTTTGTTGTCATTTATGATTGTGATCAGTTTTGCTTCTCTCCTCTGCCCCTCAACAAACACACAGAGCTCAGTGGAGGTGTAATGTAATGTTATTGTTACTCAGTTGTCGGTTAACTTGGCCTACTTTTTAGCCAATTTGTTTGATACTATCACTGTGTTTCTCCATCTTTCAGGCCCCTTGGCCCCTGGAAATATTTCTAAATTATTTATTTTTGTGCAGCTGGTATAAATATTTGTATATTGAGGATGTTCTAGGTCAAACGCGACCTGCATTTATTCAAAGGGATTTTAAAGTCACTAGAGGGGGTCAAAGGTAAAGACTGGTTATGTGGAATCTTGAAACAGTAAAACTATAGATTGCTGGTTTTTCCGGTTTAGCAAATGATTGGATAGACGTTAAATCAGGAGCTCCCGGTGTATGAAGCGATAAAACATCAAAAAGCCCAAATTCAAACGCGCAACTTGAGAGGGGATGAGTAGTAAAAGGGAACAGACCAAAAAAGAAACGGAGAAGAAACAAAGAGAAAGAGAAAAAAATGGGAGATAGAAAAGGAGACGACAGGTCAGGTGCAGCTAACGACGACATGCTAGCTAGCATGAAGGCTGGCTTTGACAACGTGTCTAAGCAGATTGTGACTAATAGCGAGGAAAACCGAAAAGAAATGAAAGACATTAGAGAGAGTATTCAAAATCTGGGAAGTATTTTGAGACAAGAACTAGCCACTTTTAATGAGGAGATGGGCAACAGGTTCGAGGCCATCGACAGGAGAATGGAAGCCCAGGGCAGAGATATTGTGGACATTCAAGAGCGTGTGGTGGAGACCGAGGAGTGGAATGCAGATTTGAAGGAAATTCTCGCCTCTTCCCTCAAGCAGCAAAGGAGGCTACAGGAGAAGGTAACCGACTTAGAAGGGAGATCGAGAAGGAACAATATTCGAGTTTGGGGAGTACCAGAGGGCACAGAGAAGGATTCTACACCGGAGTTTATAGAACGTCTGATCCGCGAGGAGCTTAAACTCGATGAAGGTGCTAGTCTACAAATACAACGCGCCCATAGAGCGTTGGCACAGAGACCGGCCCCAGACAAGAACCCCAGAGCGATCATAATCTTAATGATTACGATCTTAATGTCGCCAAAACACAGATCTTGGCCATAAACTATGCCCCTACACCAGAGTTAAAAGAGAAATACAAAATTAAGTGGAATTCAGAAACAATTAGATATTTGGGAGTGAACATCACACGGGGAGTGGGGAAGTTATATACTGCAAATTACATTCAGATTAATCAGGAACTTAGACGGGATATAGGAAGATGGTCAATACTACAATTAGATCTTAGTTCAAGGATAGAAATAATTAAGATGAATGTATTACCGAGGCTACTGTACCTGTTCCAAACTCTGCCAGTAATGATACCACAGAAACAGTTCATGGAGTGGGATAGATGGATATCCAGGTTCATTTGTGGAGGTAGGAGGCCAAGGATTCGATTTAGCACCATGCAGCTCCCCAAAGACAAAGGGGGCATGGCAGTACCGAAACTGCAAGACTACTTCTATGCTGCACAGCTCAGGGCCGTAACTTGCTGGTGTAATAGAGGATATATAGCTAGATGGAAGGATATAAAAATGAAGGTACAGTCTAGCCCAGTACAAATATTAATAACCGATAGGGAATTGTTTAAGAGGGAGGAGGGATTGTTAGACCCAATAGTTAAATTCACATTGTGGATTTGGCACTTGGTAGTGAGAAAGTATGGGCTACAGACCGAAGTAAAGATTCTGAGGTGGTTAACCCATGACACAAGATTCAAACCAGGAATTAGAGATTGGGGCTTTGAGAGATGGGCACATAGGGGTATTACAGCAATATGTACACTAGTTGAGAGGGGTGAAATGCAGAGTTTTCAGGCTTTAAGGAACAAATTTGATTTGGAGGCAAACAAACTTTTTAGATATTTTCAGGTGAGGGATTATTATTTGAAAGAAATAAAGTTAGAAGAACCCAAAGAACAGAATATGATTATTAAAATAATGATAAATGCATATGAAGGAAGAAAATGTAGAGTAATCTCGGCTCTGTACCAGGCTCTTGGTGCCAGTGGGAGTAATTCAACTGTCTATATTAAAGAAAAATGGGAAAAAGAGCTTGGAGTAGAAATAACAGAAGATGACTGGTACAATGTGTCCAAGGTTCAACACTCAGCCACTGGTTCTAGGGTATGGCGAGAATTTGGGTGGAAGAACATTATAAGGTTTTTCATAACACCAAAGATTAAGGGGAGATACACACCAGATCAGAAATCATGTTGGAGGTTGTGTGGTCAAGAAGAGGCAGACCATACACATGTGTTTTGGAAATGCCAAAAAATGGAGGGATATTGGGAGGGAGTGTGGTGTGTGCTAAAGGAAATACTGGGATATGAGATACCAAAGACTTGTTTGGTATTGTATCTAGGGAACATTCCACAAGAGGAGGTACAAGGAAGAGATGAATACCTGGTGAAAGTATTGTTAGTGACTAGTAGGAAGGCAATTACAAGGGCCTGGTATAAGACAGACCCCCCGACGAGAGAACAGTGGCTGAGTATAGTGGACGAAATGTATGATATGGAGAGGTTCACACATATTTTGAGAATGAGGGAGGAACAGTTTCATGGGAAATGGGAGAAGTGGAGCTATTACAGGCTGTTAAGGGGAGAAGAAGATACCACAAGTAATGAAAACTGAACAGAGAGACAAATTGATGCATTATGACTGAATGGTAGGACCTATAAGCTGTTAATGTGGGGTTTTTTTTGTATTTGTCTTTTGTCTTTTGTTTTTTTAAACAGTGTGTATTATTGTATGTAAATGGAAAAATCCAAATAAAAATTAAAGTTAAAAAAAAAAAAAACTATAGATTGCTATGTCTGTGCATTTGTCATTGGGACAGTGGGGACAGAGCTCAGTGGGGACCTTCACATACTGGTTGTCCAAAAGAGTCGTCCTATAGTGGAAAGCAGCTTAACGATAATAGAGGAAAGGTCCCTGTGACTTCTCTCATGCAAAGGCGGCACCACTTTCCAACAAGCCGGCCACAGCAGCACAGTAGTCCCAATCTAACCCTGATCAATCTGCAGTTTTTTGTTCTTGACATTTGCAAACCAGTTTGTTGTTTTGTTTCATGACTAATACACTTTGGTTTGCATGGGTGTTGATTGATGGTTTTAATGTTTATAATGAAACCTACCACACAAAAAGGTTTCATCCTTCACTCAACAACAAAATCCTTATAATTATGGTGATTTTATTCTCTTGTTTTAGATAACATGATATTATAATATAATCTCATTGTGAATGTTTTCTCTAAACTATTGGTGTCAAATCAATAGAAACTCTCCTTGTTCTGAAACATTAATGAAAGATTAATCACCC